>NC_142813.1:21492437-21559941 GCF_049724085.1 Artemia sp. Qi Xiang Cuo | reverse complement strand
ACCTAGTAAGAGACGATCACGTCCAATGTTAAGAAATATAAAAACCCATAGTTCCTAACAGAGGAGTCAGATCAAAACAAAAAGTACACCATTAGAACCGCCTTGTCCGAAACCCCTGTATAGGAAACTTTCTGTCCCTTGGCTTGAACAGCAAGGGAAATATATTGGCTTGAAAATCAAGCAAATTGACTTTTACCACGTTATTCTCCCCAAACGGGATATTTTTTTCTTTTTTCTTTTTTCTTTTTCTTTTATAATAAAGATCGAACTCTTCCCTATACTAACTTGCATACGCAACTTTACTATAGTTAATCCGGGTTGCAGCGGTAGCTAGCAACCTAGTAAGAGACGATCACGTCCAATGTTAAGAAATATAAAAACCCATAGTTCTTAAAAAAAGAGTCAGATCAAAACAAAAAGTACACCATTAGAACCGCCTTGTCCGAAACCCCTGCAGAGTAAAATGTCTGTCCCTTGGCTTGAACAGCAAGGGAAATATATTGGCTTGAAAATCAAGAAAAGTGGCAGCTACTACAACATTCTGCCTAAACGGGATATTTTTTTCTTTTTTCTTTTTTTTTCTTTTGTATCCAGAGATAGCTTGGCACTGGAACATCGTAGAGGGTTGTTCAATAGCTCATTTTAAAGGAAATTAATTGGGTTAAAAATCTATAGTAACTAAAATAAATTATTTCTAAAAGAGAATAAATTTTTCCACCAAAAACTGCATTTTGATGTCTTTTCACACTGCAGTCTTTCAAACATAATCGTATACCATCGGTAAGAATTGAACCCACGCATCTTAAGAGACTGGTGGCTAACACCAGTGACTTGGACCACTCGGCCAGGCTGCCTCTCATAAATAAATATATATGTGAATTTGGGTTGCAGCAGTAGCTAGCAACCTAGTAATAGACGATCAGTCCAATGCTAAGAAATATAAAAACCCAAAACTCCTAAAAATAGAGTCAGATCAAAACAAAAGTACATCATTAGAAATACCTTGTCTGAAACCCTACTAGATAAATAATGAACGTCATCATAGTTTTATATTAGAGCTATGACGTGAATAGAGTGACGTCATAATACAGTAAAGAACGATCTCTCGTGCAAAGTAACTGATATATGGTGGTTCCAGGGGTAGTTACTTGTGGTTCGTCTCTTACTATTTCAAACAAGAAAAAGCCGTAGCCTTTTTCCTGTTTGTAATGATATAGTTATACTAAAAGACGATCATTGGACGATTATAAGATTTACATTAAAAGTTACAGTAAAGAACGAACCTTATTATAATAAAGAACGACCTCTTTCCTATACTAAATTTTATAGGCCACTTAACTATAGTATAGGCGAGTACAGTTATTATATTTAATCCGGGTTGCAGCGGTAGCTAGCAACCTAGTAAGATTTTCCGGGTTGCAGCGGTAGCTAGCAAGCTAGTAAGAGATCACGTCCAATGTTAAGAATCCGGGTTGCAGCGGTAGCTAGCAACCTAGTAAGAGACGACCACGTCCAATGTTAAGAAATATAAAAACCCATAGTTCTTAAAAAAAGAGTCAGATCAAAACAAAAAGTACACCATTAGAACCGCCTTGTCCGAAACCCCTGCATAGTAAAATTTCTGTCCCTTGGCTTGAACAGCAAGGGAAATATATTGGCTTGAAAATCAAGAAAAGGGGCAGCTAATACAACATTCGGCCTAACCGGTTTATTTTTTTTTTTTTTTTTTTTTTTTTTCTTTTTTTGTATCCAGAGATAGCTTGGTACTGGAACATCGTGGAGGGTTGTTCAATAGCTCATTTTAAAGGAAATTAATTGGGTTAAAAATCTATAGTAACTAAAATAATTACATTAAAAGACGATCATTAGAATAATAAAATTATAATAAAGAACGACCTCTTGGCTATACTAAATTAGGTATGGCGTTGTAAGAGAATTAGCTCTGTCTGGAGTCGTAGGACCGATCCCCATACCCTAACTTAATCTTTATTCATTCTCTTATTCTTGCAAAGGGATTTTTTTAGTAAATACAATTCTTGTCAAACTCATTGTAGAGAGAAATCATTATATAGATGATGAATTTTCCTTAATGATTAATATTAGACATAAATTAAAATCTTGTTTAGGGTAAAATTATATTAAAAGACGATCATTAGGAGATCATACATAAGGGATCGATACTGAAAAGGTAACGAACTGTGTAGTAAGATTTTTTACATTAAAAGACGATCACTGAAATAGCAAACCATTCCATACATTGGATTTAGCTACTTGATTGTTTGAGTTTCGTCTCTTACTATTTAAAGGAAGAAAAAGCCATAGGCTTTTTCCTGTTTGTATTTACAGTTAAAAAACGAACTCAAGCCCAAAGAAACTGAACCCTGTGGTTCCTTCATATTATCTCCATTATTTTGGCTAGGATGTAAAATAAACAAGTTTCTTTTTCAAATTTTAAATTTAAAGGATAGTGATTTTAATTCAACACATTAAAAGTTCTCCCCAACGGGGAATCGAACCCCGTTCTCCCTATTTAAAAAGTTCGCAGTGCTTACCATTAGACTATCGAAGACTTATATAGAGAAAGTTACATATAAGATATGATAATAATTTTATTATAATAAAGAACAAACTTGCTTATAATAAGTTATATAGGCATCCGGGATGCAGCGGTAGCTAGCAACCTAGTAAGAGACGATCACGTCCAATGTTAAGAAATATAAAAACCCATAGCTCCTAAAAAATTACAGTAAAGAACGATCTCTCTTCCATACTAACTGATATATGGTGGTTCCAGGTGTAGTTACATAAAGGACGAATATAGCTCATCATAAATGGTGTTTGTGAATTATCCGGGTTGTTTACAGTAAAGAACGGTCTCTCATCTATAGTAACTGTTATATGGTAGTTCCAGGGGTAGTTTACTTGAGGTTCGTCTCTTACTATTTCAAATAAAAAAAAGCCGTAGGCTTTTTCCTGTTTGTAATGATATAGTATTCTTCAAAAGTTACAAGCCTGAGAAAATTTGCCTTATTTAAAAAAAAAAGCGAAACACCCACTAAAAACTACAGAATCTAAATGAAAATCTTGCCATCATATTCAGCGTATTAGAGAACTTTACAATGCAACAGAGCTCATAACTTTTTGTTTTCGGATCCGGGTTGCAGTGGTAGCTAGCAACCTAGTAAGAGACGATCACGTCCAATGTTAAGAAATATAAAACCCATAAATCCTAAATCCGGGTTGCAGCGGTAGCTAGCAACCTAGTAAGAGACGATCACCTCCAATGTAAAGACATATAAAACCCCTAACTCCTAAAAAAAGAGTCAGATCAAAACAAAAAGTAAACCATTAGATTATAATAAAGAACGACCTCTTGCCAATACTAAATTATATAGGCCACTTAACTATAGTATAGGTTAGTAAATTTACATTAAAAGACGATAACTGAAATAACAAACCATTCCATACATTGGACTTAGTTATTAGCTACTTGATTATTTGAGTTTCGTCTCTTACTATTAAAGAAGAAAAAGCCGTAGGCTTTTTCCTGCTTGTATTTATAGTTAAAAAACGAACTCAGGTCCAAAGAAACTGAACCCTGTGGTTCATTCATATTATCTTCATTATTTTAGCTAGAATGTAAATAAACAAGTTTCTTTTTCAAATTTTAAACTGAAAAGATAGTGCTTTTAATTCAACATATTAAAAGTTCTCCCCGACGGGGAGTCGAACCCCTTCTCCCAAGTAACAAGTGGGCATGCTTACCATTAGACTATCGAAGACTTATAAAATAAAAGTTAATTATAAGATATGATAATAATTTTTTAATTCGGGTTGCAGCGGTAGCTAGCAACCTAGTAATCCGGGTTGCAGCGGTAGCTAGCAACCTAGTAAGAGACGATCACGTCCAATGTTAAGAAATATAAAAACCCATAGCTCCTAACAAAGGAGTCAGATCAAAACAAAAAGTACACCATTAGAACCGCCTTGTCCGAAACCCCTTTATAGGAAACTTTCTGTCCCTTGGCTTGAACAGCAAGGGAAATATATTGGCTTGAAAATCAAGAAAATTGACTTTAACCACGTTATTCTCCCCAAACGCGATATTTTTTTCTTTTTTCTTTTTTTGTATCCAGAGATAGCTTGGCACTGGAACATTGTAGAGGGTTGTTCAATAGCTCATTTTAAAGGAAATTAATTGGGTTAAAATCTATAGTAACTAAAATAAATTATTTCTAAAAGAGAATAAAATTTTCCAATAAAAACTGTATTTTTGATGCAGTGACGTCATAATTACTATATAAGAAACGTCAAAACTGTAAATGGTCTCATTCATGAATACATAATGGTTAGATCAAAGCAAGCTACACGCAAGTCAAAAAATCAGTACTAAAAAATCAAGAAAAGTGGCAGCTACTACAACATTCTGCCTAAACGGGATATTTTTTTCTCTTTTCTTTGTTTCCAGTATAATAAAGATCAAACTCTTCCCTATACTAACTTGCATACGCAACTTTATCCGGGTTGCAGTGGTAGCTAGCAACCTAGTAAGAGACGATCACGTCCAATGTTAAGAAATATAAAAACCCATAGTTCTTAAAAAAAGAGTCAGATCAAAACAAAAAGTACACCATTAGAACCGCCTTGTCCGAAACCCCTGCATAGTAATTACATTAAAAGACAATCACTGAAATAACAAACCATTCCATACATTGGACTTAGTTAGCTACTTGATTGTTTGAGTTTCGTCTCTTACTATTTAAAAGAAGAAAAAGCCGTAGGCTTTTTCCTGTTTGTATTTATAGTTAAAAAACGAACTCAAGTCCAAAGAAACTGAACACTGTGGTTCATTCATATTATCTTCATTATTTTAGCTAGAATGTAAATAAACAAGTTTCTTTTTTAAATTTTAAATTGAAAAGATAGTGCATTTAATTCAACATATTAAAAGTTCTCCCCAACGGGGAATCGGCCCCCCTTCTCCCAGGTAAAAAGTGGGAATACTTACCATTAGACTATCGAGGACTTATAAAATAAAAGTTACATATAAGATATGATAATAATTTTTTAATCCGGGTTACATAAAGGCTCGATCATCGAATTTTCCGGGTTGCAGCGGTAGCTAGCAACCTAGTAAGAGACGATCACGTCCAATGTTAATTTACATTAAAGGACGAACAATAGCCCATAGTAACTGGTATCCAGGTTGCGGTGGTAGCGAGCAACCTAGTAAGAGACGATTCGGCCCCATAGTAAGAAATGCAATAGATACATTAAAAAACGATCATTGGAATAAAAACCATTGCATACATTGGACTTGGTTATTACATTAAAGGACGAACTATTGTTATCCGGGTTGCAGCGGTAGCTAGCAACCTAGTATACAGTAAAGAACGAATATGTAAGTTTCATCAGATATAATTTCATGATCAAGATTGATCAATGACGTCATTATCATAGGTATTACCCAGATTGTCTCTTACTATTCCAATTAAAAAAAGCCATAGGCTTTTTCTGTTTGTAATCACAATAAGAGACGATCACGTCCAATGCTAACATAACAATAAAGAACGAACTCTAATTAAATTTTGTTATTATCCGGGTTGCAGCGGTAGCTAGCAACCTAGTAAGAGACGATCACGTCCAATGTTAAGAAATATAAAAACCCATAGTTCCTAACAAAGGAGTCAGATCAAAACAAAAAGTACACCATTAGAACCGCCTTGTCCGAAACCCCTGTATAGGAAACTTTCTGTCCCTTGGCTTGAACAGCAAGGGAAATATATTGGCTTGAAAATCATTATAATAAAGAACGAACTCTTCCCTATACTAACTTGCATACGCAACTTCCCTATAGTTAAGATTACAGTATTTATATTATACATCATTATAGATTATAAAAGGTTCAAATGTTCGAAGATTATAGAGTTAAAAATTTTCCCACACCGGGAATCGAACCCGAGCCTGTTAAGTGAAAGTTAATTACAATAAAGAACGACACCTTGCCCATGTTAACTGAAACATAAATAGGGATTATGTAATTTCCAATAGTATCATGGCTGTAGAGATGGCTGAAACCTAGTTACAATAAAAAACGATCATTGGAATATCCGGGTTGCAGCGGTAGCTAGCAACCTAGTAAGAGACGATCACGTCCAATGTTAAGAAATATAAAAACCCATAGTTCTTAAAAAAAAGAGTCAGATCAAAACAAAAAGTACACCATTAGAACCGCCTTGTCCGAAACCCCTGCATAGTATCCGGGTTGCAGCGGTAGCTAGCAACCTAGTAAGAGACGATCACCTCCAATGTCAAGAAATATAAAACCCCCCAACTCCTAAAAAAAGAGTCAGATCAAAACAAAAAGTACACCATTAGAACCGCCTTGTCCGAATCCTCTATAAAGGAAACTTACCTCCCTTTGGCTTGAATAACAAAGAAAATATATTGGCTTGAAAATCAAGAAAATTGACTTTTACCACGTTATTCTCCACAAACGGGATATTTTTTTCTTTCCGCTTTTTCTTTCTGCTCAGCTAGCTGGGCACTGGAAAATCATAGAGAGCTGTATAATAGCTCATTTTAAAGGAAATTGCAACATCTAGTCACTTTTGTATTTAAAAATAAAATACTTTTTAAAGTAGAATCAATTTTGTCAAAAAAATTGAATTTTTGATTTATTTTAATACTGCAGTCTTTTAAAATATATTAGAATTTTGAAGCAATAAAAAAGTCCATGTAATGAACTATATAGTAATAATAGCTACTTGTCTCAATAGTAACCGAAACTCCTGGAACCAAAATTTTCTTTTTTGGGTTAATCGCTAAAATTATTATGTAAACTGCAAAAATATTTATGATGCCTAATCAGTAATAGTAATTTTTTAATTTAAACAACAAAAATACATGAAAATTCTAAAATTAGTTTTGCTTTTTGTCTCCTGGAAGAAATTTTTTTTTCATCTCAGTTCAAATTTATTATTGTATCCTGTAACCCGTAAAGTACATATCTCCATATTATTGTCTCATAATTGCAATTATTTTAGTTTTCAGTCCAGAATCACTAAACTTATTATTTAAACTGCAAAAATATTTATGGTGTCTAACCAATAATACTAATTTTGTAATTCAAACAAGATAAATACCTGAAAATTTTAAAATTAGTTTTGTTTTATGCTAGGTTTTAGATACTCGACACGGGATTTTGTGTGCTTAATAATTTTAAATCTTGAAAAAATATGGTCTCACGCGAGTGGAAAAAAAGAAAGAATAACCAAAAACAATATCAAAATAGAACAATCCAAATTTCTACTAATAGAAAACTTTACTACACAAAAAATAAAGCTAACATCCTGAAATATAAGAAAAGTTTATTTAAAAGAGATAAAAATGCCACCAAACGCAATAAAGCTCGAGCACGCGTAAGGATTGCTACTAAGATGTCTTGTGATCCAGGATTTAAGAAAATGAAATATGACAGAGCAAAACAGAGGTATCTTACGGATCAGGGGTATCGAGAAGGGAAAATTGAGACAGCGAAACAAAAGAGCAAGGAACGGTATGATAACGATATAGATTACCGAAACAAACATAAGAAAAAAGTTGCTACTAGAATAATTGGTAGATACTGGGGTGACAAAAGCTATAAGGAAAAAATTTAATTCTCTGCGAGGTTGTACCGAAGAATGCATAAGGACAAAGTGAAAAATTACATTCAGAAATACAAGAAGATGGCAAAAATGCAGGCTGATCTTTGTAAATTGAGAAACATTTTACGCATGTTTTATCGGGATCACGAAAAGTATTCGAAATTACAGATTAAAATTCTCTTTGAAAGAGCGGATGCTGTTGAAAAGTCGGCTAGAAATGCTTTGGCAAAGCTTCATGGCAATATCCAAAAGAAATGTTGTCAGTTTAACGAAAAGCTTCCAAGGTATGGATTGGCAACTGCGGAACAGTTTATAGATGCAATGGAAAATGTTCGACAACACAGTGAATATACGGAGGCGTACTTCTTAGAAAATTCGTATATTAATTTTGGAAGGAGCAATTGCAGTTTATGTAGCAGCAATAAAAATATATATACAAGCATACCTATCAACAGCGAAGGAAAAGCAATGTTTTTCAATTATGGCGAAAACGAGCCTGTTAGGGTTATTAGTAAATGTGTTTGTAAGACTAATGATTTAGAACAAATTCCTGGAACACCGACTCAAGAAAAAAGCATTTCTAACTGTGTTTTAAACAGTTCGTTTAGTTCTACTGAATATTTGGCAAAAAATTCTCTGTGTAGTAGAACACACTGTCCTGAAAAGTACGAGACAACTATTGAAAAATGCTCTAAAACTAGATCTGACAAGGAAATTATGATGGCTGAAGTCACCTATAACAATCTGAGTAAAAATTCAAAACCAAAAATTGGGCAGCAGGTTACTTGGCAATGTCACCCTGATATCTGCAAGCTCTATCCGACGGATATTGAATTATGTCAAATTCTTTTTGATATCCTTGAAAACAATATAGCATTAAAATTTTCAACTGACAAAGTGGTTAATTTCTACCTTGGCGGCTTGGATTATTGTGAAATCAATTACAGGGACACAAGAAAGCATGGGCATTCGTTATACTGTAGCCCAAATGAGGGATGTCAGAGCTATTTGCGTTCTCTAAGGGCACTAGCTCCACATTTTCCTGTCTTGAACTGTTTCATTAATAGCGTATATAAGGCAGTATCAAAATGTAAGATTATACAACATATTAATCTACTAAAAGTCGAGGGCTCGTACAAGGAACTAAGTCATCACATAGAAGAAGTGTCAAGTAGACTCTGTCGTAATAATAGTCAATTAACAGTAAAGAACGAACTCTAGCCCATAGTAATTTATATATGATATTTCTAAGGGTTGCTGCAAACTAGTAAGAGATAAAAACGTCTCGTAGTCATGGTTCTCCAAGTTGCAGTGATAGGTAGCAACCTAGCATATCCAGATTGCAGCAGTAGCTAGCAAGTTAGCAAGAGACGATAACGTACAATACTAAGTTATGTAATAGCTAAAAACTCCAGTAAATAGCTTAGATCAAATTTATGGTAAAATACGATCCTTAGAAGTTTACAAAAGGCTCGATACTATAAATAGGAATTTTGTAAGTATTTACATTAAAAGACGATCATTGGAATAACAAATCACTGTATATATTTGATTTAGTTATCGACTTGATTGTTTGATCCGGGTTCCAGCGGTAGCTAGCAACCTAGTAAAAGACAATCACATCCAATGTCAACAAATATAAAAACCCTTAAATCCTAGAAAAAGAGTCAGAGCAGATTAAAATATACACCATTGGAACTGTCTTGTCCAAAATATCAGTATAGGAAACTCTCTGTTCCTTGGCTTGAGCAGCAAGGGAAATATATTGGCTTGAATGTCAAGAAAAGTGGCAGCTACTACAGCATTCTGCCTAAACGGCACCTTTTATTCTTTTTTTCTTTTCCACAGATAGCTTAGCACAGAAAAATCGTAGAGAGCTGTTCAATGGCTCATTTTAAAGAAAATTAATGAAGTTAAAAACTGTTTGTAACTGAAACATAACTGGATTGCAGCGGTAGCTACCAACTTAGTAAGAGACGATCACGTCCAATGTTAAGAAATATAGAAACCCATAACTCCTAAAAAAAAGATTCAGATCAAAACAAGAAGTACACTATTAGAACCACCTTCTCTAACCAGATTGCAGTGGTAGCTAGCAGCCTAGTAAGAGACGATCACCTCCAATGTTAAGAAATATAAAACCCATAGTTCCTAAAAAAGGAGTCAGATCAAAACAAAAAGTACACCATTAGAACCGCCTTGTTCGAAACCCCTATATAGAAAACTTTCTGTCCCTTGGCTTGAACAGCAAGGGAAATATATTGGCTTGAAAATCAAGAAAAGTGGCAGCTACTACAACATTCTGCCTAAACGGGATAATTTTGTTTTATTTTTTCTTTCTTGTTTTCCAGAGATAGCTTGGCACTAGAACATCGTAGAAAGTTGTTCATAGGGTCATTTTAAAGGAAATTAATTGGATTAAAAATTGTTTGTAACTAAAATAAATTATTTCTAAGATAGAATAAATTTTTCAATTAAAACTGCATTTTTGATGTCATTTCATACTGCAGTCTTTTAAAATTACAGTAAAGAACAAACTTCCAGCCCATAGTAACTAAAGTAAGATTATAATTAATATTAAATATTGATCAATGATATCATAATCGTAGGTTGTAGCCAGGTCGCTCTTACTATTCCAATTAAGAAAAAGCCATAGGCTATTTCCTGGTTGTAATACACTAAGGTACAATAAAGAAAGAACTCTAGCATATATTTTATATTATAGTTATATTAAAAGACGATCATTAGAAGAACAATCCGGGTTGCAGCGATAGCTAGCAACCTAGTAAGAGACGATAACGTCCAATGTTAAGTTACAATTAAGATCATGTACAATGAAGTCATAATCTGAGGCTGTAACCATATAATAAAATAAATACGATATTATAATGTTAGCTGTAATTACATCAGTACAGAATCGCTAATGTCATTATGCAAACTATAAAAATATTTATGATGTCTGAACAATAATATTAAAATTTTACTTCAAACTACAAAAATACCTGAAAACTTTATATTTAGTTTTTTTTTTGTTCGATTGAATCAACGAAAGTAAACCTGAAGTCTGACAAGACAATACGTTACAGCACCCTAGTCATCTATACCTTTCTCTCATTATCGCCCTAGAAAGCGGGATCGAACCACAGTTTTCGCACTGCCTACTGTTTGAAACATGGTCAGTCAGCCTGGTACCCAGAATAGTCCGTATGCAATTTCTCTGGAAAACATCTAGCAAATCTTCATCCACTTTTCGGAGTGCCCATGCTTCAGAAGCATATTTGATCACTGTATCTTCCAATATTCTAATTTTGGTTTGCAGACTCATCTTCATATTCTTCCAAACTTTTTTTAACTGTGAAAAAATACATTAAGCATTGGCTATTCTACTTTTAATATCTTCACTGCTCCCACCATCTTTACTAATAATACTACCAAGGTAACTGAAGCTTTTCATCTGATCAATCTTTTCCTTATCCAACATTACCTTTTTCATCTTCACATATTCCTAGCTCTTCAGCATCTTCATTCATGATAAACTTGAATATGAATACAAACGAAGGCGAAAGGTTTTGGGCTTTGAGTTATAAACTACTGAAAAATGGCATTCCTGGAACCCTTGTAACACTGGGGGACAAACAAAACTACTGAATACGGATTAAACTGATGCTGAATACAGATAGACTACAGGAGGATCTATTGACTGACTGCACATGCAGTTGTAGGGAGGGGCAGAGGGGGTACTTGCACCGGGCGCAGAAATTTTAGGGGCGCAAAATTTCAAATAAATAATCTAACCGTTATCAGCATTTTTTAATTTTTGAAATTTTACATTTATTGAAATAAAGTAGAGCGTAGTTAACAGTAAGTATAAGCAAATTAAATCCGAAGTTTTCTTTTTTCCCATATCTTCACCACCATTCCTCGAAAATAAAAGTAACTAGACTGAATTTAAAAATTTTACTAAAAAGAGAGATATATGAAGGGAGAAATTCAAATAAGGAATACTTCGAGTCTCTATTAGAAATAAGAGAAATAGAACAAAAGAAGGCAGAAGCCTATAGGATGAGAGCAAAATGCGAGGACTACATTATAATAAAGATCGAACTCTTCCCTATACTAACTTGCATACGCAACTTCACTATAGTTAAGATTACAGTATTTATATTATACATCATTATAGATTATAAAAGGTTCAAATGTTCGAAGATTATAGAGTTAAAAATTTTCCCACACCGGGAATCGAACCCGAGCCTGTTAAGTGAAAGTTAACTATCCTAGCCACTAGACCATATGGAACCATAAAGAATTACAAAAAGACGATCATTAGGATATCATACATAAGGCATTATAGTATGGTAAAGATCGACCTCTAGCCTATTTAAATTTTTACTATAGAGTTCATTACCATGAACTGTTTGATTGGTTCAAAATTCAAATATCTTTGAAAAGACTGCAGCATGAAAATACATCAAAAATGCAGTTTTTTGACAAAATTGATTCTACTTTAAAAACTATTTTATTTTTAAATATAAAAGACACTAGATGTAGCAATTTCCTTTAAAATGAGCTATTATACAGCTCTCTATGATTTTCCAGTGCCCAGCTAGCTGAGGAGAAAAAAAGCGGAAAAAAAGATGCCGTTTGTGGAGAATATCGTGGTTAAAATCAATTTTCTTGATTTTCAAGCCAATATATTTTCTTTGTTATTCATTATAATAAAGAACGAACTCTTGCCTATAATAGATTAGATACTCAACTTAATTATAGTTAATGATATAGTAATGATAGGGTTTTTTTGATAGCTGAACTACAAATTAAAAGAAAAAGACACCAGCTGGATTTGTTACATTAAAATATAATAAAGATCGAACTCTTCCCTATACTAACTTGCATACGCAACTTCACTATAGTTAAGATTACAGTATTTATATTATACATCATTATAGATTATAAAAGGTTCAAATGTTCGAAGATTATAGAGTTAAAAATTTTCCCACACCGGGAATCGAACCCGAGCCTGTTAAGTGAAAGTTAACTATCCTAGCCACTAGACTATATGGAACCATAAAGAAGTATGATTTAAGAGCCATATGCATATTATTATTTCACCATACCAATTATACTAAGGCCAAAACAAAATCGTCGACTTGCAACCTTACTTTTGACACATTAGTTAAATCTTCATCAGGCTTAAAAAAATTTTTTGCTAGTTTTTATAATAAAGAACGACCTCTTGCCTATACTAAATTTTATACGCCACTTAATTATAGTATAGGTTAGTAATTCCACAGATAGCTTGGCACTATAACATCGTAGAGAGTTGTTCAATAGCTCATTTTCAAGGAAACTATCGGGGTTAAAAACCTTTTGTAATTAAAACAAATTATTTTTAAAATTATAATAAAGATCGAACTCTTCCCTATACTAACTTGCATACGCAACTTCAATATAGTTAAGATTACAGTATTTATATTATACATCATTATAAATTATAAAAGGTTCACCTGTTCGAAGATTATAGAGTTAAAAATTTTCCCACACCGGGAATCGAACCCGAGCCTGCTAAGAGAAAGTTAACTAGCCTAACCACTAGACCATATGGAACCATAAAGAAGTATGATTTAAGAGCCATATGCATATTATTATTTCACCATACCAATCATAATAAGGCCAAAACAAAATCGTCGACTTGCAACCTTACTTTTGACACATTAGTTAAATCTTCATCAGGCTTAAAAAATGTTTTGCTAGTTTTACATGAAAGAACGAACCTTAGCCCATAGTAGCAGAAATAAGAATATCTAGGTTGCAGCGGTAGCTAGCAACCTATTACATAATTCGGGTTTAAGTGGTAGCTAGCAACCTAGTAAGAAACGCCAAATTAAAAGATGATCATTAGAAGAACAAACAATTGCTTATATTGGACTTAGTTAGCTGCCTGATTCTTTGAGGTTCGTCTCTTACTATTCCAAAGAAGAAAAAGCCGTAGGCTTTTTCCTGTTTGTAATAATTTATAATAAAGAACGACCTCTTGCCTCTACTATATTTTATAGGCCACTGAACTATAGTATAGGCTAGTAAAGTTATATTTAAGGTCAATATAATCAAATTTTCCATAAAAAGACGATCATTGGAATAAAAACCCATTGCATACAATTGATGTAGTTAGCTACTTGATTGTTTGAGGATAGTCTCTTACTATTTCAAAGAAGAAAAAGCCGTAGGCTTTTTCCTGTTTGTAATCAATTAGAAAGAGCTCTACCTTTAAAATGAGTTACGTAGTGCTTTGAGTTGATTGAAATTTACAGTAAAGAACGATCTCTCGCCCATAGTAACTGATATACGGGGTTTTTATAATAAAGAACCACCTCTTGCATATAATAAATTTTATGCGCCACTTAATTATAGTTAAGGTTTTCCGGGTTGTTACAGTAAATCCGGGTTGCAGCGGTAGCTAGCAACCTAGTAAGAGACGATCACCTCCAATGTTAAGAAATATAAAACCCCCAACTCCTAAAAAAAGAGTCAGATCAAAACAAAAAGTACACCATTAGAACCGCCTTGTCCGAAACCTCTATTGAGGAAACTTACCGCCCTTTGGCTTGAATAACAAAGAAAATATATTGGCTTGAAAATCAAGAAAATTGACTTTTACCACGTTATTCTCCACAAACGGGATTTTTTTTCTTTCCGCTTGATTTTCCTCCTCAGCTAGCTGGGCACTGGAAAATCATAGAGAGCTGTATAATAGCTCATTTTAAAGGAAATCGCAACATCTAGTGCCTTTTGTAATTAAAAATAAAATACTTTTTAAAGTAGAATCAATTTTGTCAAAAAAAACTACATTTTTGATGTATTTTCATACTGCAGTCTTTTCAAAGATATTTGAATTTTGAAGCAATCAAACAGTTCATGAAATCCGGGTTACAGCGGTAGCAAGCAACCTAGTAAGAGACGATCACGTCCAATGTTAAAAAATATAATTACAGCAAAAAGACGATCATTTGAATTAAAAGTTATTGCATGCATTGGACTTAGTTAGCTACTTGATCGTTTGAGGTTCGTCACTTACTATTTCAAAGAAGAAAAAGCCGTAGGTTTTTTCCTGTTTGTAATATTTTCCTGTTTGTTATCAGGGTTACTGCGGTATCCGGGTTGCAGCGGTAGCTAGCAACCTAGTAAGAGATGATCACATCCAATGTTAAAAAATAAAACAAACCCATAGCTCCTAAAAAAGGAGTCAGATTAAAACAAAAAGTATATCATTAGAACCGCCTTGTCAGAAATCCGTTTTGCAGCGGTAGCTAGCAACCTAGTAAGAGACGATCACGTCCAATGTTAAGAAATAAAAAAAACCATAGCTCCTAAAAAAAGAGTCAGGTCAAAACAAAAAGTACACCATTAGAACCTCCTTGTTCGAAACCCCTGTATAGTAAACTTTCTATCCCTTGGCTTGAACAGCAAGGGAAATATATTGGCTTGAAAATCAAGAAAAGTGTCAGCTACTACAACATTCTGCCTAATCCGGGTTTATACAATAAGGAACGAACTGAACCCATAGTAACTTAAGTATTAAATCAAACAGTTCGTGGTCATAATAAAGAACTGTGTAATGACTCATTTTAAAGGAAACTGCTGTATATAGAAACCTTTTGTAATTAACAAAATTAATTATTATTATAAAACAAATTGTTACGATATGGTAAAGAAATAACTCTAGGCGATAGTAACTAATATAATTTTGAAAAGAAAGAATTACGGCAGTTACAATAAGGAACGAACTGAACCCATAGTAACTTAAGTATTAAATCAAACAGTTCGTGGTCATAATAAAGAACTGTGTAAAGACTCATTTTAAAGGAAACTGCTGTATATAGAAACCTTTTGTAATTAACAAAATTACAGTAAAGAACAAACTTCCAGCCCATGGTAACTAAAATAAGATTATAATTAAAATTAAATTTTGATCAATGATGTCATAATCGTAGGTTGTAGCCAGTTTACAGTAAAGAACGAACTTCATTATCCGGGTTGCAGCGGTAGCTAGCAACCTAGTAAGAGACGATCACGTCCAATGTTAAGAAATATAAAAACCCATAGTTCCTAACAAAGGAGTCAGATCAAAACAAAAAGTATACCATTAGAACCGCCTTGTCCGAAACCCCTGTATAATAAACTTTCTGTCCCTTGGCTTGAACAGCAAGGGAAATATATTGGCTTGAAAATCAAGAAAAGTGGCAGCTACTACAGCATTCTGCCTAAACGGGATATTTTTTTCTTTTTTTCTTTGTATCCAGAGATAGCTTTGCACTGGAACATCGTAGATAGTTGTTCAATGGCTCATTTTAAAGGACATTAATTGGGTTAAAAATCTATAGTAACTAAAATGCAGTTTTTGGTAAAGAAATAATTCTAGGCGATAGTAACTAATTTAATTTTGAAAAGAAAGAATATCCGGGTTGCAGCGGTAGCTAGCAACCTAGTAAGAGACGTTACAATAAGGAACGAACTGAACCCATAGTAACTTAAGTATTAAATCAAACAGTTCGTGGTCATAATAAAGAACTGTGTAATGACTCATTTTAAAGGAAACTGCTGTATATAGAAACCTTTTGTAATTAACAAAATTACAGTAAAGAACAAACTTCCAGCCCATGGTAACTAAAATAAGATTATAATTAAAATTAAATTTTGATCAATGATGTCATAATCGTAGGTTGTAGCCAGGTTAGAGTAAAGAACGAACTTCATTATCCGGGTTGCAGCGGTAGCTAGCAACCTAGCAAGAGACGAGCACGTCCAATGTTAAGAAATATAAAAACACATAGTTCCTAAAAAAGGAGTCAGATCAAAACAAAAAGTACACCATTAGAGCCGCCTTGTCCGAAACCCCTGCATAAGAAACTTTCTGTCCCTTAACTTGAATAGCAAGGGAAATATATTGGATTGAAAATCAAGAAAAGTGGCAGCTACTACAACATTCTACCTAAACAGGATATTTTTTTTTTAATTTTTTCTTTCTTTTCCACAGACAGCTTGGCATTGGAACATCGTAGAGGGTTGTTCAATAGCTCATTTTAAAGGAAATTAATTGGGATAAAAATCTATAGTAACTAAAATAAATTATTTCTAAAAGAGAATAAATTTTTCCACCAAAAACTGCATTTTTGATGTCTTTTCACACTGCAGTCTTTCAAACATTACATTAAAAGACGATCACTGAAATAACAAACCATTCCATATATTGGACTTAGTTAGCTACTTGATTGTTTTTGTTTCGTCTCTTACTATTTAAACGAAGAAAAAGCCGTAGGCTTTTTCCTGTTTGTATTCCGGGTTGCAGCGGAAGCTAGTAACCGAGTAAGAGACGATTACGTCCAATGTTAAGAAATATAAAAACCCATAGTTTCTAACCAAGGAGTCAGATCAAAACAAAAAGTACACCATTGGAACCGCCTTGTCCTGAAATAACAGATTAACAGAATATAACAGAGTAATAACAGAGTACACCATTTGAACCGCCGATCACTGAAATAACAAACCATTCCATATATTGGACTTAGTTAGCTACTTGATTGTTTTTGTTTCGTCTCTTACTATTTAAACGAAGAAAAAGCCGTAGGCTTTTTCCTGTTTGTATTCCGGGTTGCAGCGGAAGCTAGTAACCGAGTAAGAGACGATTACGTCCAATGTTAAGAAATATAAAAACCCATAGTTTCTAACCAAGGAGTCAGATCAAAACAAAAAGTACACCATTGGAACCGCCTTGTCCGAAACCCCTGTATAGGACACTTTTTGTCCCTTGGCTTGAACAGCAAGGGAAATATATTGGCTTGAAAATCAAGAAAAGTGGCAGCTACTACAACATTCTGCCTAAACGGGATATTTTTTTTCTTTTTTCTTTCTTTTCCACAGATAGCTTGGCACTGGATTATCGTAGAGGGTTGGTCAATAGCTCATTTTAAAGGAAATTAATTGGGTTAAAAATCTATAGTAACTAAAATAAATTATTTCTAAAAGAGAATAAATTTTTCCACCAAAAACTGCATTTTTGATGTCTTTTCACACTGCAGTCTTTCAAACATAATCGTATACCAGCGGTAAGATTTGAACCCACGCCTCCGAAGAGACTGGTGGCTAACACCAGTGCCTTGGATATCCGGGTTGCAGCGGTAGCTAGCAACCCAGTAAGAGACGATCACGTCCAATGTTAAGAAATAAAAAACCCCATAGCTCCTAAAAAAACAGTCAGATCAAAACAAAAAGTACACCATTAGAACCGCCTTGTCCGAAACCCCTGTATAGGAAACCTTCTGTCATTTGGTTTGAACAGCAAGGGAAATATATTGGCTTGAAAATCAAGAAAAGTGGCAGCTACTACAACATTCTGCCTAAACGGAATATTTTTTTCTTTCTTTCTTTTGTTTCCAGAGATTATAATAAAGAGCGACCTCTTGACTACACTAAATTTTATACGCCACTTAATTATAGTATAGGTTAGTAATTCCACAGATAGCTTGGCACTGGAACATCGTAGAGAGTTGTTCAATGGCTCATTTTAAAAGAAATTAATGGGGTTAAAAATTATAATAAAGAACGACCTCTTACCTATACTAAATTTTATACGCCACTTAATTATAGTATAGGTTAGTAATTCCACAGATAGCTTGGCACTGGAACATCGTAGAGAGTTGTTCAATGGTTACATTAAAAGTTATAATAAAGAACGACCTATTGCCTATACTAAATTTTATACACCACTTAATTATGGTATAGATTAGTAATTCCACAGATAGCTTGGCACTGGAACATCGTAGAGTTGTTCAATGGTTACATTAAAAGACGATCATTGGAATAACATACCACTGCATACATTGGACTTAGTTAGCTACTTGATTGCTTGAAGTTCGTCTCTTATTATTTCAAAGAAGAAAAAGCCGTGGGCTTTTTCCAGTTTGTAATGATATAGCATAAAACGAAACTCAAGTTGTAACTGACGTCATCCTGGTTGTTATAGTATACAGGCTGCAGCGGTAGCTAGCAACCTAGTAAGAGACGATCACGTCCAATGTTAAGAAATATAAAAACCCATAACTCCTAAAAAAAGTCAGATCAAAACAAAATTATATTAGTATTATTCTCCATGACCACACTGCTTTTTCTACGACGAAATCAATAAGAATTCCAAATGGGGATAGGTCCCTTTATTAGACAGTGAAACGAAAATATAAAACAAAGACTCTAAATATTTCGATGAAACAGTCAGTCATCATCATCAGTAGAGTTACTCCTAGAGTAAGGACCGAAGTCTATCTCATAGTAACTGATACAACAGGGAAACAAAAAAGAGGTCTGAGGTGTATATGACGTCATTATAATTATGAACTAACTCTCGCCTCTACTAACTTGCATAGGCAACTTAACTGTAGTTAATATTACAGTATTTATATTTTATAATAAAGAACGATAGACAGTGAAACGAAAATATAAAACAAAGACTCTAAATATTTCGATGCAACAGTCAGTCATCATCATCAGTAGAGTTACTCCTAGAGTAAGGACCGAAGTCTATCTCATAGTAACTGATACAACAGGGAAACGAAAAAGAGGTCTGAGGTGTATATGACGTCATTATAATTATGAACTAACTCTCGCCTATACTAACGTGCATAGGCAACTTAACTGTAGTTAATATTACAGTATTTATATTTTATAATAAAGAAAGAACTTTGCCTATAATAACTTATATATCCGGGTTGCAGCGGTAGCTAGCAACCTAGTAAGAGACGATCACGTCCAATGTTAAGAAATATCAAAACCCATAGTTCTTAACAAAGGAGTTAGATCAAAACAAAAAGTACACCATTAGAACCGCCTTGTCCGAAACCCCTGTATAGTAAACTTTCTGTCCCTTGGCTTTAACAGCAAGGGAAATATATTGGCTTGAAAATCAAGAAAAGTGGCAGCTACTACAACATTCTGCCTAAACGGGATATTTTTTTTTCTTTTGTTTCCAGAGATAGCTTGGCACTGGAACATCGTAGATAGTTGTTCAATGGCTCATTTTAATTACAGTAAAGAACGAACCTTAGCCCATAGTAAAATCCGGGTTGCAGCGGTATACATTAAAAGACGATCATTTGTTAAATTACAGTAAAGAACAAACTTCCAACCCATAGTAACTCAATTATCCGGGTTATTACAATAAGGAAAGAACTGTATCCGGGTTGCAGCGGTAAATAGCAACCTAGTAAGAGACGATCACCTCCAATGTTAAGAAATATAAAACCCCCCAACTCCTAAGAAAAGAGTCAGATCAAAACAAAAAGTACACCATTAGAACCGCCTTGTCCGAATCCTCTATAAAGGAAACTTACCGCTCTTTGGCTTGAATAACAAAGAAAATATATTGGCTTGAAAATCAAGAAAATAGACTTTTACCACGTTATTCTCCACAAACGGGATATTTTTTTCTTTCCGCTTGATTTTTCTCCTCAGCTAGCTGAGCACTGGAAAATCATAGAGAACTGTATAATAGCTCATTTTAAATGAAATTGCAACATTTAGTCACTTTTGTAATTAAAAATAAAATACTTTTTAAAGTAGAATCAATTTTGTCAAAAAAATTGCATTTTTGATGTATTTTCATACTGCAGTCTTTTCAAAGATATTTGAATTTTGAAGCAATAAAACAGTTCATGGTAATGAACTTTATAGTAATAATAGCTACTTGTCTCAATAGTAGCCGAAACTCCTGGAACCAAAATTTTCTTTTTTGGCTTAATCGCCAAAATTATTATGTAAACTGCAAAAATATTTATGATGCCTAATCAGTAATAGTAATTTTTAATTTAAACAACAAAAATACATGAAAATTCTAAAATTAGTTTTGCTTTTTGTCTCCCAGAAGAAAATTTTTTTTCATCTCAGTTCAAATTTATTATTGTATCCTGGAACCAAACTTTTTTTGGTTTGTAACCCGTAAAGTACATATCTCAATATTATTGTCTCATAATTGCAATTATTTTAGTTTTCAGTCCAGAATCGCTAAACTTATTATGAAAACTGCAAAAATATTTATGGTGTCTAACCAATAATAATAATTTTGTAATTCAAACAAGATAAATACCTGAAAATTTTAAAATTAGTTTTGTTTTATGCTAGGTTTTAGATACTCGATACGGGATTTTGTGTACTTAATAATTTTAAATCTTGAAAAAATATGGTCTCACGCGAGTGGAAAAAAAGAAAGAATAACCAAAAAAATATCAAAATATAGCAATCCAAATTTCTACTAGTAGAAAACTTTACTACATAAAAAAAAAGCTAACATCCTGAAATATCAGAAAAGTTTATTTAAAAGAGATAAAAATGCCACCGAACGCAATAAAGCTCGAGAACGCGTAAGGATTGCTACTAAGATGTCTTGTGATCCAGGATTTAAGAAAATGAAATATGACAGAGGAAAACGGAGGTATCTTACGGATCAGGGGTATCGAGAAGGGAAAATTGAGACAGCCAAACAAAAGAGCAAGGAACGGTATGATAACGATATAGATTATCGAAACGAACATAAGAAAAAAGTTGCTACCAGAATAATGGGTAGATACTGGGGTGACAAAAGCTATAATGAAAAAATTAAATTCTCTGCGAGGTTGTACCGAAGAACGCATAAGGACAAAGGGAAAAATTACATTCAGAAATACAAGAAGATGGCAAAAATGCAGGCTGATCTTTGTAAATTGATTACATTATACATTGGACTTAGTTAGCTACTTGATTGTTTGAGTTTCGTCTCTTACTATTTAAAAGAAGAAAAAGCTGTAGGCTTTTTCCTGTTTGTATTTATAGTTACATTAAAGAACGATCTTCAGTCTATATCCGGGTTGCAGTGGTAGCTAGCAACCTGGTGAGAAACGATCACGTCCAATGTTAAGAAATATAAAAAACCATAACTCCTTAAAAAAGAGTCAGATCAAAACAAAAAATACACCATTAGAACCGCCTTGTCCAAAACCCCTGTATAGGAAACTGTCTGTCCCTTGGCTTGAATAGCATCCGGGTTACAGCGGTAGCTAGCAACCTAGTAAGAGACGATCACCTCCAATGTTAAGAAATATAAACCCCCCCAACTCCTAAAAAAAGAGTCAGATCAAAACAAAAAGTACACCATTAGAACCGCCTTGTCCGAATCCTCTATAAAAGAAACGAACATAAGAAAAAAGTTGCTACCAGAATAATGGGTAGATACTGGGGTGACAAAAGCTATAATGAAAAAATTAAATTCTCTGCGAGGTTGTACCGAAGAACGCATAAGGACAAAGGGAAAAATTACATTCAGAAATACAAGAAGATGGCAAAAATGCAGGGTGATCTTTGTAAATTGAGAAACATTTTACGCATGTTTTACCGGGATCACGAAAAGTATTCAAAATTACAGATTAAAAGTCTCTTTGAAAGAGCGGATGCTGTTGAAAAGTCGGCTAGAAATGCTTTGGCAAAGCTTCATAGCAATATTCAAAAGAAATGTTGTCAGTTTAATGAAAAGCTTCCAAGGTATGGATTGGCAATTGCGGAACAGTTTATAGATGCAATGGAAAATGTTCGACAACACAGTGAATATACGGAGGCATACTTCTTAGAAAATTCGTATATTAATTTTGGAAGGAGCAATTGCAGTTTATGTAGCAGCAATAAAAATATATATACAAGCATACCTATCAACAGCGAAGGAAAAGCAATGTTTTTCCATTATGGCGAAAACGAGCCTGTTAGGGTTATTAGTAAATGTGTTTGTAAGACTAATGATTTAGAACAAATTCCTGGAACACCGACTCAAGAAAAAGCATTTCTAACTGTGTTTTAAACAGTTCTTTTAGTTCTACTGAATATTTGGCAAAAATTCTCTGTGTAGTAGAACAAACTGTCCTGAAAAGTGCGAGACAACTATTGAAAAATGCTTTAAAACTAGATCTGACAAGGAAATTATGATGGCTGAAGTCACCTATAACAATCTGAGTAAACATTCAAAACCAAAAATTGGGCAGCAGGTTACTTGTCAATGTCACCCTGATATCGGCAAGCTCTATCCGACGGATATTGAATTATGTCAAATTCTTTTTGATATCCTTGAAAATAATATAGTATTAAAATTTTCAACTGACAAAGTGGTTAATTTCTACCTTGGCGGCTTGGATTATTGTGAAATCAATTACAGGGACACAAGAAAGCATGGGCATTCGTCATACTGTAGCCCAAATGAGGGATGTCAGAGCTATTTGCGTTCTCTAAGGGCACTAGCTCCACAATTTCCTGTCTTGAACTGTTTCATTAATAGCGTATATAAGGCAATATCAAAATGTAAGATTATACAACATATTAATCTACTAAAAGTCGAGGGCTCGTACAAGGAACTAAGTCATTACATAGAAGAAGTGTCAAGTATCCGGGTTGCAGCGGTAGCTAGCAACCTAGTAAGAGACGATCACGTCCAATGTTAAGAAATATAAAAACCCCTAACTCCTAAAAAAAGAGTCAGATCAAAACAAAAAGTACACCATTAGAACCGCCTTGTCCGAAACCCCTATAAAGGAAACTTACCGCCCTGCGGCTTGAATAACAAAGAAAATATATTGGCTTGATAATCAAGAAAATTGACTTTAACCACGTTATTCTCCACAAACGGGATATTTTTTTCTTTCTTTTCCACAGATAGCTTAGCACTGGAACATCGTAGAGAGTTGTTCAATGGCTCATTTTAAAGGAAATCTCTAGATCTAGCGCTATTTGTACTTAATTTTTTTTTTAATTAATTTTTTTTACGAAAAACTTAATTTTTTATATACAATATTGATCAATGACGTCATAGTCGTTGGATGTAGTTAGTACATAAAGGCTCGATCATCGAATTTAAGCTGAAACTAAGTAAAGGACAATTATGCCTCCATATATTCACAGTGATCTATAATTATAATAAATATCGAACTCTTCCCTTTACTAACTTGCATACGCAACTTCACTATAGTTAAGATTACAGTATTTATATTATGCATCATTATAAATTATAAAAGGTTCAAATGTTCGAAAATTATAGAGTTAAAAATTTTCCCACACCGGGAATCGAACCCGAGCCTGTTAAGTTAAAGTTAACTTAAGTTTAAGTTAAAGTGGAACCATAAAGAAGTATGATTTAAGAGCCATATGCATATTATTATTTCACCATACCAATTATAATATTAAAAGATCTTAAGTCCATAGTAACTGGAGTGTTATAAGGAACCATTAAATAGATGATGCTTACAGTAATCAAAGGTTACTGTTTACAATGTGTTGAAAAGATATTAAAAAACTATCATTGTTACAATAAGGAACGAACTGTAACCCATAGTAACTTAAGTATTAAATCAAACAGTTTGTGGTCATAATAATGAGTGTAATGGCTAATTTTAAAGGAAACTGCTGCATATAAGAACCTTTTATAATTAATTACATTAAAAGACCCTCATTGGAATAATAATCAATTACATACATTTGAATTATTTAGCTATTTGATTGTTTGATGTTTGTCTCTTACTATTTCAAAGAAGAAAAAGCCGTAGGCTTTTTCCTGTTTGTAATCAGTTCATTATCCAGGTTGCAGCGGTAGCTATAAACTTTCATAAAGTACCCATATAGTTCATCATAAATGGTATTTTTACATTAAAGGATTAGCTATAGCACATAGTAACTGGAATCCGGGTTGCAACAGTAGTTATAATAAAGAACGAATATAAAGTTGTAAAGATACAAAGTGATTAAATTTTTTCGTATTATATTATAATATATAACGTAAGAAGTGAATGGAATATTTTTATAATAAAGAACGACCTCTTTCCTATATTAAATTTTATAGGCCACTTAACTATAGTATAGGCTAGTACAGTTATTATATTTAAGGTCATCCGGGTTGCAGCGGTAGCTAGCAACCTAGTAAGAGACGATCACGTCCAATGTTAAGAAATATAAAAACCCCTAACTCCTGAGAAAAGAGTCAGATCAAAACAAAAATTACACCATTAGAACCACCTTGTCCAAAACCGCTATTAAGGAAACTTATCAGTCTTTGGCTTGAATAATAAAGAAAATATATTGGCTTGAAAATCAAGAAAATTGACTTTAACCACGTTATTCTCCACAAACGGGATATTTTTTTCTTTCCGCTTGATTTTCCTCCTCAACTAGCTGGGCACTGGAAAATCATAGAGAGCTGTATAATAGCTCATTTTAAAGGAAATTGCAACATCTAGTCACTTTTTTAATTTAAAATAAAATACTTTTTATAGTAGAATCAATTTTGTCAAAAAAATTACATTTTTGATATATTTTCATACTGCAGTCTTTTCAAAGATATTTGAATTTTGAAGCAATCAAATCCGGGTTGCAGCGGTAGCTAGCAACCTAGTAAGAGACGATTACGTCCAATGTTAAGAAATATAAAAACCCCTAACTCCTGAGAAAAGAGTTAAATCAAAACAAAAATTACACCATTAGAACCACCTTGTCCAAAACCCCTATTAAGGAAACTTATCACTCTTTGGCTTTAATAACAAAGAAAATATATTGCCTTGAAAATCAAGAAAATTGACTTTAACCACGTTATTCTCCACAAACGGGAAATTTTTTTCTTTCCGCTTGATTTTCCTCCTCAACTAGCTGGGCACTGGAAAATCATAGAGAGCTGTATAATAGCTCATTTTAAAGGAAATTGCATCATCTAGTCACTTTAGTAAACAAAAATAAAATACTTTTTAAAGTAGAATCAATTTTGTCAAAAAAATTGCATTTTTGATGTATTTTCATACTGCAGTCTTTTCAAAGATATTTGAATTTTGAAGCAATCAATCCGGGTTGCAGCGGTAGCTAGCAACCTAGTCAGAGACGATCACGTCCAATGTTAAGAAATATAAAAACCCTTAGTTCCTAACAGAGGAGTCAGATCAAAACAAAAAGTACACCATTAGAACCGCCTTGTCCGAAACCCCTGTATAGGAAACTTTCTGCCCTTGGCTTGAACAGCAAGAGAAATATATTGGCTTGAAAATCAAGAAAAGTGGCAGCTACTACAACATTCTGCCTAAACGGCATATTTTTTTTTTTTTTTCTTTTTTTCTTTTCCACAGATAGCTTGGCAATGGAACATCGTAGAGGGTTGTTCAATAGCTCATTTTAAAGGAAATTACAAAAAAGAACAAACTCTTGCCTATACAAACTTGTATAGTGGGTTATATTAAGGACCGATATAGTTCATCATAAATGGTATTTGTCAACTAGGTTTTTTTATATAATTCGGGTTGCAGCGGTAGCTAGTAACCTAGTAAGAGACGACCACGCCCCATAGAAAAAACTAATCCGGGTTGCAGCGGTAGCTAGCAACCTCCGGGTTGCAGCGGTAGCTAGAAACCTAGTAAGAGACGATCAAGTCCAATGTTAAGAATATTACATTAAAAGACGATCATTGGAATAACAAATCACTTTATGCATTCGAGTTAGTTATCCACTTGATTGTTTGAGGTTCGTCTCTTTCTTTTTCGCTACCACGATTACATTAAATGACGATCATTACTTGAGGTTCGTCTCTTACTAGTTCAAAGAAGAAAAAGCCTTAGGCTTTTTCCTGTTTGTCTGGGTTGCAGGGGTAGCTAGCAACTTAGTAAGAGACGATCATGTCCAATGTTAAGAAATAAAAAGACCCATTGCTCCTAAAAAGGAGTCAGACCAAAACAAAAAGTACACCATTAGAACCGCATTGTCCGAGACCCATGTATAAGAAACTTTCAGTCATTTGGCTTGAACAACAAGGAAAATATAATGGCTTGAAAATCAAGAAAATTGACTTTAACCACATTATTCTCCACAAACGGCATATTTTTTTTTGTTTCTTTTCCACAGATAGCTTGGCAATGGAACATCGTAGAGAGTTGTTCAATAGCTACATTTTAAAGGAAATTAATTGGGTTAAAAATTATAATAAAGAACGAACTCTTTCCTATACTAAATAAGCCTGTACTAGTTAATGATATAGCAATGATATCTGGGTTGCAGCGGTAGCTAGCAACCTAGTAAGAGACGATCACGTCCAATGTTAAGAAATATAAAAACCCATAACTCCTAAAAAAAAGATTCAGATCAAAACAAAAGTACACAATTAGAGCCGCCTTGTCCAAAACTTCTATATGGCAAACTTACCGTCCTTTGGCTTGAATAACAAAGAAAATATATTGCCTTGAAAATCAGGAAAATTGACTTTAACCACGTTATTCTCCACAAATGCATCTTTTTTTTCTTTCTTATTTTCCACAGATAGCTTGGCACTGGAACATCGTAGAGAGTTGTTCAATGGCTCATTTTAAAGGAAATTAATTAGGTTAAAAACTTTTTGTAACTAAAACAAATTATTTTGTCTTTCCATACTGCTGTCTTTTCATAGATATTTGATTTTTGAAGCTATCAAACAGTTCGGGGTAAAGTTGTATTTAAACTTTATATTCCATAGGTTACATAAAAAGACGATCACTGGAATAACAAATCATTGTATACATTCAATTTAGTTATCTACTTGATTGTTTGAATATATCAAAGAACAAACTTTAATCCTTTACATAAAGGATCGATCTAGTTCAATAAAAATCAGGATTATTGAAGTTTCATTGGTATCATGATCCGGGTTGCAGCGGTAGCTAGCAACCTAGTAAGAGACGATCACGTCCAATGTTAAGAAATATAAAAACCCATAGTTCCTAACAAAGGAGTCAGATCAAAACAAAAAGTACACCATTAGAACCGCCTTGTCCGAAACCCCTGTATAGGAAACTTTCTGTCCATTGGCTTGAACAGCAAGGGAAATATATTGGCTTGAAAATCAAGAAAATTGACTTTAACCACATTATTCTCCCCAAACGGGATATTTTTTTCTCTTCTTTTTTTTTTCTTTTCCACAGATAGCTTGGCACTGGAACACCGTAGAGGGTTGTTCAATAGCTCATTTTAAAGGAAATTAATTGGGTTAAAAATCTATAGTAACTAAAATAAATTATTTCTAAAAGAGAATAAATTTTTCCACCATTATAATAAAGATTGAACTCTTCCCTATACTAACTTGCAAAGGCAACTTCATTATATTTAGGATTACAGTATTTATGTTATGACAAAGCAAAAGGTATGAGAAAAAAAGTGCAAAACTCTGTAAACTGCAAAAATATTTAGAATGTTTGAGTAATCATATTAAGGATCGATCAATGACGTCATAATCGTATACCAGCGGTAGGATTTGAACCCGCACCTCCGAAAAGACTGATGGCTAACACCAGCTCCTTGGACCACTCGGCCACGCTACCTCTCATGTGAATCCGGGTTGCAGCAGTAGCTAGAAACCTAGTAAGAGACGATCAGTCGAATGCTAAGAAATATAAAAACCCAGAACTCCTAAAAATAGAGTCAGATCAAAACAAAAGTGCATCATTAGATCCGGGTTGCAGCGGTAGTTATAATAAAGAACGACCTCTTGCCTATATTAAATTTTATACGCCACTTAATTATAGTATAGGTTAGTAAATCCACAGATAGCTTGGCACTGGAACATCGTAGAGAGTTGTTCAATGGTTACATTAAAATCCGGTTTGCAGCGGTATCCGGGTTGCAGCGGTAGCTAGCAACCTAGTAAGAGACGATCACGTCCAATGTTAAGAAATATAAAAACCCATAGTTCTTAAAAAAAGAGTGAGATCAAAACAAAAAGTACACCATTAGAACCGCCTTGTCCGAAACCCCTGCATAGTAAAATTTCTGTCCCTTGGCTTGAACAGCAAGGGAAATATATTGGCTTGAAAATCAAGAAAAGTGGCAGCTACTACAACATTCTGCCTAAACGGGATATTTTTTTCTTTTTTTCTTTTTTTTTTCTTTTTTTGTATACAGAGATAGTTATAATAAAGAACGACCTCTTGCCTATACTAAATTTTATACGCCACTTAATTATAGTATAGGTTAGTAATTCCACAGATAGCTTGGCACTGGAACATCGTAGAGAGTTGTTCAATGGCTCATTTTAAAATAAATTAATGGGGTTAAAAATTATAATAAAGAACGATCTCCGACCTATATCAAATTTTATACGCCACTTAATTATAGTATAGGTTAGTAATTCCACAGATAGCTTGGCACTGGAACATCGTAGAGAGTTGTTCAATGGTTACATTAAAAGTTATAATAAAGAACGACCTCTTGCCTATACTAAATTTTATACACCACTTAATTATGGTATAGATTAGTAATTCCACAGATAGCTTGGCACTGGAACATCGTAGAGTTGTTCAATGGTTACATTAAAAGACGATCATTGGAATAACACACCACTGCATACATTGGAATTAGTTAGCTACTTGATTGCTTGAAGTTCGTCTCTTACTATTTCAAAGAAGAAAAAGCCGTGGGCTTTTTCCTGTTTGTAATGATATAGCATAAAACGAAACTCAAGTTGTAACTGACGTCATCCTGGTTGTTATAGTATACAGGCTGCAGCGGTAGCTAGCAACCTAGTAAGAGACGATCACGTCCAATGTTAAGAAATATAAAAACCCATAACTCCTAAAAAAAAGTCAGATCAAAACTAAATTATATTAGTATTATTCTCCATGACCACACTGCTTTTTCTACGACGAAATCAATAAGAATTCCAAATGGGGATAGGTCCCTTTATTAGACAGTGAAACGAAAATATAAAACAAAGACTCTAAATATTTCGATGAAACTGATACAACAGGGAAACGAAAAAGAGGTCTGAGGTGTATATGACGTCATTCTACTTATGAACTAACTCTCGCCTATACTAACTTGCATAGGCAACTTAACTGTAGTTAATATTACAGTATTTATATTTTATAATAAAGAACGAACTCTTGCCTATAATAACTTATATAGGCATCCCGGTTGCAGCGGTAGCTAGCAACCTACTAAGAGACGATCACGTCCAATGTTAAGAAATATAAAAACCCATAGTTCCTAACTAAGGAGTCAGATCAAAACAAAAAGTACACTATTAGAACCGCCTTGTCTGAAACCCCTGTATAGTAAACTTTCTGTCCCTTGGCTTGAACAGCAAGGGAAATATATTGGCTTGAAAATCAAGAAAAGTGACAGCTACTACAACATTCTGCCTAAACGGGATATTTTTTTTTCTTTTGTTTCCAGAGATAGCTTGGCAATGGAACATCGTAGATAGTTGTTCAATGGCTCTTTTTAAAGGATATTAATTTGGTTAGAAATCTATAGTAACTAAAATAAATTATTTCTAAAAGACAATAAATTTTTATACCAAAAACTGCATTTTTGTATGTCTTTTCACACTGCAGTCTTTCAAACATAATCGTATACCAGCGGTAAGATTTGAACCCACGCCTCCGAAGAGACTGGTGGCTAACACCAGTGCCTTGGACCACTCGGCCAGGCTGCCTCATATAAATAAATATATATTAATGAATTTGGGTTGCAGTAGTACCTAGCAACCTAGCAAGAGACGATCAGTCCAATGCTAGGAAATACAAAAACCCAAAACTTCTAAAAATAGAGTCAGATCAAAACTAAGGTACATCATTAGAACTACCTTGTCTGAAACCCTACTAGATAAATAATGAATGTCATCATAGTTTTATATTAGAGCTATGACGTGAATAGAAAAACACGAAATTATATTGTTGTTTCTGAAGACGTCATGAAATAATATCATTACGCCTTGACGTCAAGAAATAAAATCATTACGCCGTGACGTCATAATTACTATATAATAAACGTCAAAACTGTAAATGGTCTCATTCATGAATACATAATGGTTAGATCAAAGCAAGCTACACGCAAGTTAAAAAAAACAGTACTACAAAAAAAAAAAAAAATAGTATCTTGAAAAGAAAAAAGCAAAGGTATTCAACCTACCAGGCGTATCGAGAAGTAATAATTGAGAGAGCAAAACAAAACAGCAAGATGTGTTATCACAATGATAAAGATTATAGACATGCGAAAATTGAGACAGCCAAATCCGGGTTGCAGCGGTAGCTAGCAACCTAGTAAGAGACGATCACGTCCAATGTTAAGAAATACAAAAACCCATAGTTCCTAACAAAGGAGTCAGATCAAAACAAAAAGTACACCATTAGAACCGCCTTGTCCGAAACCCCTGTATAGTAAACTTTCTGTCCCTTGGCTTGAACAGCAAGGGAAATATATTGGCTTGAAAATCAAGAAAAGTGGCAGCTACTACAACATTCTGCCTAAACGGGATATTTTTTTCTTTTGTATCCAGAGATAGCATGGCACTGGAACATCGTATATAGTTGTTCAATGGCTCATTTACAGTAAAGAACAAACTTCCAGACCATAGTAACTAAAATAAGATTATAATTAATGTTAATTTATAGTAAAGAACGAGAATTGGAAAACCTAATAAAGAACAAACCATGGGACATTTTAGACTTAGTTTGATGCCTGACTCTTCGAACTTTGTCTCTTGCTATTCCAAATTAGAAAAAGCCATAGGCTTTTTCCTGTTTTCCGGGTTGCAGCGGTAGATAGCAACCTAGTAAGAGACGATCACGTCCATAAGAAATATAAAAACCCATAGTTCCTAACAAATGAGTCAGATCAAAACAAAAAGTACACCATTAGAACCGCCTTCTCCGAAACCTCTGTATAGGAAACTTTCTGTCCCTTGGCTTGAACAGCAAGGGAAATATATTGGCTTGAAAATCAAGAAAATTTACTTTAACCACGTTATTCTCCCCAAACGGGATATTTTTTTTTTCTTTTCCACAGATAGCTTGGCACTGGAACATCGTAGAGGGTTGTTCAATAGCTCATTTTAAAGGAAATTAATTGGGTGAAAAATCTATGGTAACTAAATAAAAGTTCAAATAGGGATAAAATCCTTTTAATAGACAGTGATGATAGAAATTCACAAAAATACCAGATATTTCGGTCACATATACAGTGACCGTCATCAGTAGTAAAACTCACTGTATACTCACTGTAAAACTCACTGTATGAGATATTTCGGTCACTGTATATGTGACCGAAATATCTGGTATTTTTGTGAATTTCTATCATCACTGTCTATTAAAAGGATTTTATCCCTATTTGAACTTTTGTTATCGTCATGGAAAGGCAGTGTGGTCTCCGAAATTATCTATATGGTAACTAAAATAAATTATTTCTAAAAGAGAATAAATTTTTCCACCAAAAACTGCATTTTTGATGTCTTTTCACACTGCAGTCTTTCAAACATAATCGTTTACCAGCGGTAAGATTTGAACCCACGCCTCCGAAGAGACTGGTGGCTAACACCAGTGCCTTGGACCACTTGGCCAGGCTGCCTCTCATAATTTGGGTTGCAGCAGTAGCTAGCAACCTAGTAAGAGACAATCAGTCCAATGCTAAAAAATGGGTAGGTTGGACAGTAATGTTCTATGGGCAAAACGAAGAGCCAGACCCTATCCCAGAAGCATATTGGAATAAAAAAACTCATTAGAGGCCATGGATAAGAATACTTAGGCTAGATTCTGCTACAAAGGTGATGATCCTCTCTGTCCAGCCAGGTTAATATTTTGTGTTCCAACTGCACAGGCATCATGTGGTAACATTTTGGTAAATTTTTCCATTCATGGAATATTGAGATAGCTAAGAAATAGAACTACATCTCCATTTAGAATTTCATGCTGAATCCAAATATAATAATCATTAACTAATAGTTTGCCGCGAAGGATCAAATTTTATCAATTTAGTTCAAGGATATTGTCAGTTTGTTTCCTTTCTTATTTGCCAGCAGATAAAATAATTGGATGGTCTGAAATGGTATTTTCTGGTGCAAAGTGCTGGAAAATTTTCAAACTTCCTACTAAAACGTGTATTTTTTTTCATTTGCATCTCAGATTTCTTCGTAGGAAAGCAAATAATTTTAAAATAAGTATTATACCCCCCCCTTGGTGACGCCCCTGCCCCTGACTATGTCCCTGGGCCTTGCTATTACCAATAACTATATTTTGAATATATGAATACAAAAAAATGATTTACTTATAGAATATAAGCTATCAGAATTGATTTTGAAACTGAATTCAAATTAATTATTCAATTAATTGAGTTAATTTTATTTATTGAATTCAATGTGAAATTAAATTTGACTAATCGATTACCAGAATTGATTTTTGTTCCATGAACATATTGGATCCAATGAAAAGTACAAGTGAGTTTTGCAGAGTGAGCACATATTAATGCAAAATTCGGTTATGTTTGTGTTGTGACTGAGAATTTATGAGTTGACCTAGCTGAGAAGACCATTTGAGGTTTTGAGGAGCTCAGGATCCCCCTCCCTCAGTTTCTGTCCCTAGAACAGAATCAAAATACGTTTTTGGAAGCATTAATTAACTTTGGAGGGTTGCAGGGGACACCTTTGGCGCCCCCACCACTCAGCGCCCAGGGCAGCTGCCCCCTTTGCCCCCCCCCCCTAGTTCTGGCCCTGGTTTTGGTCAGCTATCAGGGAGATTTAAGTCCATCCGGGTTGCAGCGGTAGCTAGCAACCTAGTAAGAGACGATCACGTCCAATGTTAAGAAATATAAAAACTCATAGTTCCTAACAGAGGAGTCAGATCAAAACAAAAAGTACACCATTAGAACCGCCTTGTCCGAAACCCCTGTATAGGAAACTTTCTGTCCCTTGGCTTGAACAGCAAGGGAAATATATTGGCTTGAAAATCAAGAAAAGTGGCAGCTACTACAACATTCTGCCTAAACGGGATATTTTTTTCTTTTTTTTTCTCTTTTCGTTTGTATCCAGAGATAGCTTGGCACTGAAACATCGTAGAGGGTTGTTCAATAGCTCATTTTAAAGGAAATTAATTGGGTTAAAAATCTATAGTAACTAAAATAAATTATTTCTAAAAGAGAATAAATTTTTCCACCAAAAACTGCATTTTCGATGTCTTTTCACACTGCAGTCTTTCAAACATAATCGCATACCAGCGGTAAGATTTGAACCCACGCCTCCGAAGAGACTGGTGGCTAACACCAGTGCCTTGGACCACTCGGCCAGGCTGCCTCTCATAAATAAATATATATGTGAATTTGGGTTGCAGCAGTAGCTAGCAACCTAGTAAGAGACGATCAGTCCAATGCTAAGAAATATAAAAACCCAAAACTCCTAAAAATAGAGTCAGATGACGTGAATAGAAAAACACGAAAATATATTGTTGTTTCCGAAGACGTCATGAAATAATATCATTGCGCCATGACGTCAATAAGATCATTACGCCGTGACGTCATAATTACTACTTAAGAACGACAAAGATGTAAATTCTCTCATTCTTGATTAGATAATGGTTAGATCGAAGCAAGCTATACGCAAGTTGAAAAAACAGTACTACACAAACAACAGAGATAGTAACTTGAAAAGAAAAAAGCAAAGGTATTCAACCGACCAGGCGTATCGAGAAGTAATAATTGAGAGAGCAAAACAAAACAGCAAGATGTGTTATCTCAATGATGATGATTATAGACATGCAAAAATTGAGACAGCCAAACAAAAGTTCAAGGAGAGTTATCACAATGATGAAGATTACCGCATCAAATATAAGAAAAACCAAAAGCAAAGGTATTCAACCTTCCAGGTGCATCGAGAAGTAAAAATTCAGACAGCCAAACAAAAGATCAAGGAGCGTTATCAAAATGATGAAGATTACAGAGAAGCAAGAATTATAATAAAGAACGACATCAAGCCCATGTTAACTGAAATACAAATAGGAATTATGTAATTTTCATAGGTATCATGGCTGTAGAGATAGCTGAAACCTAATAATCCGGGTTGCAGCGGTAGCTAGCAACCTAGTAAGAGACGATCACGTCCAATGTTAAGAAATATAAAAACCCATAGTTCCTATAAAAGGAGTCAGATCAAAACAAAAAGTACACCATTAGAACCGCCTTGTCCGAAACCCCGGTATAGGAAACTTTCTGTCCCTTGGCTTGAACAGCAAGGGAAATATATTGGCTTGAAAATCAAGAAAATTGACTTTAACTACGTTATTCTCCCCAAACGAGATATTTTTTTCTCTTTTCTTTTTTTTTCTTTTCCACAGATAGCTTGGCACTGGAACATCGTAGAAGGTTGTTCAATAGCTCATTTTAAATGAAATTAATTGGATTAAAAATATCCCTTGGCTTGAACAACAAGGGAAATATATTGGCTTGAAAATCAAGAAAAGTGGCAGCTACTACAACATTCTGCCTAAACGGGATATTTTTTTCTTTCTTCTTTTCCACAGATAGCTTGGCACTTGAACATCGTAGAGAGTTGTTCAATGGCTCATTTTAAAGGAAATCTCTAGATCTAGCATCTTTTGCACTTACTTTTTTTTTCAATTAAACATTTTTTACGAAAAACTTAATTTTTTATATACAATATTGATCAATGACGTCATAGTCGTTGGATGTAGTTAGTATTACATAATTATAATAAAGAACAAATATTTTACCAATTATCTACTAATTACCATATATGACGTAATAAGTGAAATGACGTATTATAATAAAGAACGAACTCTCGCTAATACTAACTCAAATATTTAATATATTCCGAGTTGCAATGGTAGTCCGGGTTGCAGCGGTAGCTAGCAACCTAGTAAGAGATCAAGTCCAATGTTAAGAAATATAAAAACCCATAGTTCATAAAAAAAGGAGTCAGATCAAAAAAAAAAGTACACCATTAGAACCGCCTTGTCCGAAACCCCTTTATAGTAAACTTTCTGTCCATTGGCTTGAACAGCACGGGAAATATATTGGCTTGAAAATCAAGAAAATTGACTTTAACCACGTTATTCTCCCCAAACGGGATTTTTTTTGTCTTTCTTTTCCACAGATAGCTTGGCACTGGAACATCGTAGAGGGTTGTTCAATGGCTCATTTTAAAGGAAATTAATTGGGTTAAAAATCTATAGTACTTAAAATAAATTATTTCTAAAAGAGAATAAATTTTTCCACCAAAAACTGCATTTTTGATGTCTTTTCACACTGCAGTCTTTCAAACATAATACCAGCGGTAAGATTTGAACCCACTCCTCCGAAGAGACTGGTGGCTTACACCAGTGCCTTGGACCACTCGGTCAGCCTGCCTCTCATAAATAAATATATATGTGAATTTGGATTGCAGCAGTAGCTAGCAACCTAGTAAGAGACAATCAGTCCAATGCTAAGAAATATAATTACATAAAGGCTCGATAATCGAATTCAAGCTGAAACTAAGTAAAGGACAATTATGCCTCCATATATTCACAGTGATGTATAACATTTTATAATAAAGAACGACCTCTTGCCTATACTATCCGGGTTGCAGCGGTAGCTAGCCATGTTAAGAAATAAAAACCCATAGCTCCTAAAAAGGAGTCAGACCAAAACAAAAAGTACACCATTAGAACCGCCTTGTCCGAAATCCCTGTATAGGAAAATTTCTGTCCCTTGGCTTGAACAGCAAGGGAAATATACTGGCTTGAAAATCAAGAAAAGTGGCAGCTACTACAACATTCTGCCTAAACGGGATATTTTTTTTTCTTTTTTCTTTGTATCCAGAGATAGCTTGGCACTGGAACATCGTAGATAGTTGTTCAATGGCTCATTTTAAAGGAAATTAATTGGGTTAAAAATCTTTTGTAACTAAAACAAATTATTTCTAAAAGAGAATAAATTTTTCCACCAAAAACTGCATTTTTGATGTCTTTTCACACTGCAGTCTTTCAAACATAATACCAGCGGTAAGATTTAAACCCACGCCTCCGAAGAGACTGGTGGCTTACACCAGTGCCTTGGACCACTCGGCCAGGCTGCCACTCATATCCGGGTTGCAGCGGTAGCTAGCAACCTAGTAAGAGACGATCACGTGGAATGTTAAGAAATATAAACACCCCTAACTCCTGAGAAAAGAGTCAGATCAAAACAAAAATTACACCATTAGAACCACCTTGTCCAAAACCCCTATTAAGGAAACTTATCACTCTTTGGCTTGAATAACAAAGAAAATATATTGGCTTGAAAATCAAGAAAATTGACTTTAACCACGTTATTCTCCACAAACGGGATATTTTTTTCTTTCCGCTTGATTTTCCTCCTCAGCTAGCTGGGTACTGGAAAATCATAAAGAGCTGTATAATAGCTCATTTTAAAGGAAATTGCAACATCTAGTCAGTTTTGTAATTAAAAATAAAATACTTTTTAAAGTAGAATCAATTTTGTCAAAAAAAATTGCATTTTTGATGTATTTTCATACTGCAGTCTTTTCAAAGATATTTGAATTTTGAAGCAATCAATCTGGGTTGCAGCGGTAGCTAGTAACCTAGTAAGAGACGATCACCTCCAATTTTAAGAAATATAAAACCCCCCAACTCCTAAAAAAAGAGTCAGATCAAAACAAAAAGTACACCATTAGAACCGCCTTGTACGAATCCTCTATAAAGTAAACTTACCGCCCTTTGGCTTGAATCACAAAGAAAATATATTGGCTTGAAAATCAAGAAAATAGACTTTTACCACGTTATTTTCCACAAACGAGATATTTTTTTCTTTCCACTTGATTTTTCTCCTCAGCTAGCTGGGTACTGGAAAATCATAGAGAGCTGTATAATAGCTCATTTTAAAGGAAATTGCAACATCTAGTCACTTTTGTATTTAAAAATAAAATACTTTTTAAAGTAGAATCAATTTTGTCAAAAAAATTGCATTTTTGATGTATTTTCATACTGCAGTCTTTTCAAAGATATTTGAATTTTGAAGCAATAAAACAGTTCATGGTAATGAACTCTATAGTAATAATAGCTACTTGTCTCAATAGTAACCGAAACTCCTGGAACCAAAATTTTCTTTTTTGGCTTAATCGCTAAAATTATTATGTAAACTGCAAAAATATTTATGATGCCTAATCAGTAATAGTAATTTTTTAATTTAAACAACAAAAATACATGAAAATTCTAAAATTAGTTTTGCTTTTTGTCTCCTGGAATAAAATTTTTTTTTCATCTCAGTTCAAATTTATTATTGTATCCTGGAACCAAACTTTTTTTGGTTTTATTATAATAAAGATCAAACTCTTCCCTATACTAACTTGCATACGCAACTTCACTATAGTTAAGATTACAGTATTTATATTTTTATCCGGGTTGCAGCGGTAGCTAGCAACCTAGTAAGAGACGATCACGTCCAATGTTAAGAAATATAAAAACCCCTAACTCCTAAAAATAGAGTCAGATCAAAACAAAAAGTACACCATTAGAACCGCCTTGTCCGAAACCCCTATAAAGGAAACTTACCGCCCTGCGGCTTGAATAACAAAGAAAATATATTGGCTTGATAATCAAGAAAATTGACTTTAACCACGTTATTCTCCACAAACGGGATATTTTTTTCTTTCTTTCTTTTCTACAGATAGCTTGGCACTGGAACATCGTAGAGAGTTGTTCAATGGCTCATTTTAAAGGAAATCTCTAGATCTAGCGGTATTTGTACTTAATTTTTTTTTGATTAATTTTTTTTACGAAAAACTTAATTTTTTATATACAATATTAATCAATGACGTCATAGTCTTTGGATGTAGTTAGTACATAAAGTCTGGATCATCGAATTAAAGCTGAAACTAAGTAAAGAACAATTATGCCTCCATATATTCACAGTGATCTATAAAATTTCCCATTACATCTATAAACTGTTCCACAGTTGCCGGTTCATACCTTGGAAGCTTTTCACTAAACATGCAACATTTCTTTTGGATATTACTATGAAGTTTTGCGAAAGCATCTCTAGCTGACTTTTCAACAAAATCCATTCTTTCAGAGATAATTTTAATCTTTAATTTTGAATATTTTTCGTAATCCCGGTAAAACATTCGTAAAATTTTTCTAAATTTACTAAGATCAGCCAGCATTGTTGCCATGTTTTTGGACTTCTGAATATAATTTTTAATTTTGCCCTTATGCGTTCTTTGCAGCTTGTGTAAACTGCAAAATATCCATGGTATCCGAGCAATAGTTTGAATATTTCAATTCAAGCTAGAAAAATACCTTAAAATGTTAAAATTAGTTTTATTTTTAGTTAGGTTCTAACTACCCGATGTGGAATTTACTATGTATTTTCAGACCAAAAAATTCAATTTTTTAATATATTTCATTTTTCAGTTTAGAAACGCTAAAGTTATTATGTAAACTGCAAAAATATTTATGATATATGAGCAATAATTTTAATCTTTTAATTCAAACTAAAAAAATACCTGAAAATTTAAAAATTAGTTTTATTTTTTGTTAGGTTATGGGTACATGATACGAGTCTTAAACAGTTTCAATTAGATAAGAATATTATTTCTTGTTTTGTAATAAGATGCGTTCTAATAGAGTTATACGTAATTTAAAAAAACATTACTATACAAAAAACAGAGACAACATCTTGAAAAGAGAAAAGCAAAGATTGAGAGAGCCAAACAAAACAGCAAGGAGTGTTATGTTAATGATGAGGATTATAGACATGCAAAAATTTTACAATAAAGATCCAGGTTGCAGCAGTAGCTAGCAACCTAGTAATAGGCGATCACCTCCAATGTTAAGAAATATAAAACCCATAGCTCTTAAAAAAGGAGTCGTATCAAAAAAAAATGTACACCATTACAACCGTCGGTTCCGAAACCCCTGTAAAGGAAAATTTCTGTCCTTTGGCTTGAACAAGGGAAATATATTGGCTTGAAAATCAAGAAAATTGACTTTAACCACGTTATTCTCCCCAAACGGGATATTTTTTTCTTTTTTTTTTCTTTTTTTCTTTTTTTGTATCCAGAGATAGCTTGGCACTGGAACATCGTAGAGGGTTGTTCAATAGCTCATTTTAAAGGAAATTAATTGGGTTAAAAATCTATAGTAACTAAAATAAATTATTTCTAAAAGATAATAAATTTTTCCAATAAAAACTGTATTTTTGTACAATAAAGAACGACACCTAACCCATGTTAACTGAAACATAAATAGGGATTATGTAGTCCGGGTTGCAGCGGTAGCTAGCAACCTAGTAAGAGACGATCACCTCCAATGTTAAGAAATATAAAACCCCCCAACTCCTAAAAAAAGAGTCAGATCAAAACAAAAAGTACACCATTAGAACCGCCTTGTCCGAATCCTCTATAAAGGAAACTTACCGCCCTTTGGCTTGAATAACAAAGAAAATATATTGGCTTGAAAATCAAGAAAATTGACTTTTACCACGTTATTCTCCACAAACGGGATATTTTTTTCTTTCCGCTTTTTCTTTCTGCTCAGCTAGCTGGGCACTGGAAAATCATAGAGAGCTGTATAATAGCTCATTTTAAAGGAAATTGCAACATCTAGTCACTTTTGTATTTAAAAATAAAATACTTTTTAAAGTAGAATCAATTTTGTCAAAAAAATTGCATTTTTGATGTATTTTCATACTGCAGTCTTTTCAAAGATATTTGAATTTTGAAGCAATAAAACAGTCCATGTAATGAACTCTATAGTAATAATAGCTACTTGTCTCAATAGTAACCGAAACTCCTGGAACCAAAATTTTCTTTTTTGGCTTAATCGCTAAAATTATTATGTAAACTGCAAAAATATTTATGATGCCTAATCAGTAATAGTAATTTTTTAATTTAAACAACAAAAATACATGAAAATTCTAAAATTAGTTTTGCTTTTTGTCTCCTGGAAGAAATTTTTTTTTCATCTCAGTTCAAATTTATTATTGTATCCTGTAACCCTGGTAAACCGTACAGTATACTCCATATTATTGTCTCATAATTGCAATTATTTTAGTTTTCAGTCCAGAATCACTAAACTTATTATTTAAACTGCAAAAATATTTATGGTGTCTAACCAATAATACTAATTTTGTAATTCAAACAAGATAAATACCTGAAAATGTTAAAATTAGTTTTGTTTTATGCTAGGTTTTAGATACTCGACACGGGATTTTGTGTGCTTAATAATTTTAAATCTTGAAAAAATATGGTCTCACGCGAGTGGAAAAAAAGAAAGAATAACCAAAAACAATATCAAAATAGAACAATCCAAATTTCTACTAATAGAAAACTTTACTACACAAAAAATAAAGCTAACATCCTGAAATATAAGAAAAGTTTATTTAAAAGAGATAAAAATGCCACCAAACGCAATAAAGCTCGAGCACGCGTAAGGATTGCTACTAAGATGTCTTGTGATCCAGGATTTAAGAAAATGAAATATGACAGAGCAAAACAGAGGTATCTTACGGATCAGGGGTATCGAGAAGGGAAAATTGAGACAGCGAAACAAAAGAGCAAGGAACGGTATGATAACGATATAGATTACCGAAACAAACATAAGAAAAAAGTTGCTACCAGAATAATGGGTAGATACTGGGGTGACAAAAGCTATAATGAAAAAATTAAATTCTCTGCGAGGTTGTACCGAAGAACGCATAAGGACAAAGGGAAAAATTACATTCAGAAATACAAGAAGATGGCAAAAATGCAGGCTGATCTTTGTAAATTGAGAAACATTTTACGCATGTTTTATCGGGATCACGAAAAGTATTCGAAATTACAGATTAAAATTCTCTTTGAAAGAGCGGATGCTGTTGAAAAGTCGGCTAGAAATGCTTTGGCAAAGCTTCATGGCAATATCCAAAAGAAATGTTGTCAGTTTAACGAAAAGCTTCCAAGGTATGGATTGGCAACTGCGGAACAGTTTATAGATGCAATGGAAAATGTTCGACAACACAGTGAATATACGGAGGCGTACTTCTTGCAGAAAATTCGTATATTAATTTTGGAAGGAGCAATTGCAGTTTATGTAGCAGCAATAAAAATATATATACAAGCATACCTATCAACAGCGAAGGAAAAGCAATGTTTTTCAATTTTTGCGAAAACGAGCCTGTTAGGGTTATTAGTAAATGTGTTTGTAAGACTAATGATTTAGAACAAATTTTATAATAAAGAACGACCTCTTACCTATACTAAATTTTATACACAACTTAATTATAGTATAGGTTAGTAATTCAACAGATAGCATGGCACTGCAACATTGTAGAGAGTTGTTCAAAAGCTCATTTTGAAGGAAATTAATGGGGTTAAAAACCTTTTGTAATTAAAACATGGAAGCTGCTTGTATATATTCCGGACTGCAATGGTAGTTACATTAAAAGACAATCGTTGGAATAACAATATAGTAAAGAACGATCTCTCGCCAATAGTAACTCAATATACGGTGACTCCAGAAGTAGCAACAAGTACATTTAAAAGGATCGATATGGTTCATCGTAAATTACAATAAAGCACGACCTCTATGCCTATACTAAGATTCTTATGACGCCACTTAATTGTAAGTAATAGATCCGGGCTGCAGCGGTAGCTAGCAACCTAGTAAGAGACGATCACCTCCAATGTCAAGAAATATAAAACCCCCCAACTCCTAAAAAAAGAGTCAGATCAAAACAAAAAGTACACCATTAGAACCGCCTTGTCCGAATCCTCTATAAAGGAAACTTACCTCCCTTTGGCTTGAATAACAAAGAAAATATATTGGCTTGAAAATCAAGAAAATTGACTTTTACCACGTTATTCTCCACAAACGGGATATTTTTTTCTTTCCGCTTTTTCTTTCTGCTCAGCTAGCTGGGCACTGGAAAATCATAGAGAGCTGTATAATAGCTCATTTTAAAGGAAATTGCAACATCTAGTCACTTTTGTATTTAAAAATAAAATACTTTTTAAAGTAGAATCAATTTTGTCAAAAAAATTGCATTTTTGATGTATTTTCATACTGCAGTCTTTTCAAAGATATTTGAATTTTGAAGCAATAAAACAGTCCATGTAATGAACTCTATAGTAATAATAGCTACTTGTCTCAATAGTAACCGAAACTCCTGGAACCAAAATTTTCTTTTTTGGCTTAATCGCTAAAATTATTATGTAAACTGCAAAAATATTTATGATGCCTAATCAGTAATAGTAATTTTTTAATTTAAACAACAAAAATACATGAAAATTCTAAAATTAGTTTTGCTTTTTGTCTCCTGGAAGAAATTTTTTTTTCATCTCAGTTCAAATTTATTATTGTATCCTGTAACCCGTAAAGTACATATCTCCATATTATTGTCTCATAATTGCAATTATTTTAGTTTTCAGTCCAGAATCACTAAACTTATTATTTAAACTGCAAAAATATTTATGGTGTCTAACCAATAATACTAATTTTGTAATTCAAACAAGATAAATACCTGAAAATTTTAAAATTAGTTTTGTTTTATGCTAGGTTTTAGATACTCGACACGGGATTTTGTGTGCTTAATAATTTTAAATCTTGAAAAATATGGTCTCACGCGAGTTTATAATAAAGAACGAACTCTTCCCTATACTAACTTGCATACGCAACTTCACTATACTTAAGATTACAGTATTTATATTATACATCATTATAAATTATAAAAGGTTCAAATGTTCGAAGATACATGAAAATTCTAAAATTAGTTTTGCTTTTTGTCTCCTGGAAGAAAATTTTTTCATCTCAGTTCAAATTTATTATTGTATCCTGAACCAAACTTTTTTGGCTTGTAACCCGTAAAGTACATATCTCCATATTATTGTCTCATAAATGCAATTATTTTAGTTTTCAGTCCAGAATCGCTAAACTTATTATGTAAACTGCAAAAATATTTATGGTGTCTAACCAATAATACTAATTTTGTAATTCAAACAAGATAAATACCTGAAAATTTTAAAATTAGTTTTGTTTTATGCTAGGTTTTAGATACTCGACATGGGATTTTGTGTACTTAATAATTTTAAACCTTGAAAAAATATGGTCTCACGCGAGTGTAAAAAGAAAGAATAACCAAAAATTACAGTAAAGAACGATCTCTCTCCCATAGTAACTGATATGTTACATTAAAAGACGATCATTGGAATAAAAAGTTATTGCATGCATTGGACTTAGTTAGCTACTTGATCGTTTGAGGTTCGTCTCTTACTATTTCAAAGAAGAAAAAGCCGTAGGCTTTTTCCTGTTTGTAATATTTTATAATAAAGATCGAACTCTTCCCTATACTAACTTGCATACGCAACTTCACTATAGTTAAGATTACAGTATTTATATTTCCGGGTTGCAGTGGTAGCTAGCAACCTAGTAAGAGACGATCACGTCCAATGTTAAGAAATATAAAAACCCATAGTTCCTAAAAAAGGAGTCAGATCAAAACAAAAAGTACACCGTTAGAACTGCCTTGTCCGAATCTAGTAAAGAACGAACCACGACCCATAGTAACTAAAAATTAAGAAAACAAGTTTAAACAACTGACTATTGAGGAAAAATCGCTATTTGTTCCTGGTTCGGAAGTGGTAACTATTATCTTGATTAGTCTTAAAAGTAAACGTTATTTGGAAAACTGATCTAGGAGAATTTCGAAAAATAGCCTAAAACCCCTAAAAAATGGCGTCATATCGAAACATAAAATACATCATTGGAATTGCCCTTGTCGACAACCTTTTGCAGGAAGCTTACAGCTCCCTGGCTTGAACAACGAGGAAAATCAATTTTTTATGTAGATGACACTCATCTATCCTCTTTCTTTCGTCTCTGCTCTCGGTGCGTTAAAGCATCTTAGAGAGCTGTTTAAGGGCCCATTTTAAAGGGAATATCATAGGCAGCGCTAGCGCTGCCTAAGTAAAGAACGATGTGGGCGCAATGTTTTTTTTTTCATACCTGGGCACTTCATATTGAAGGAATTGTCGTAGAAAGTTCGAAAAGGGCTCATTCGATTGTAAATTGGAGTGGCTAGTGCCCTTTTTAATAGTCGAAAGTGATTGGAGGGCAACTAGCCCCCCCCCCCACGCCCATCATTCCCCCAAACACATCCAATCAAAATTTTGAGGTAGCAATTTTGTTCGGCGTAGTTGATTTCTAGATAGAAAATTTGTTTTTGAGGTGGACACTCCCCCACAAAATTGCACTTTATCAAAATTTGCACTTTACTGAAAAAATACAAATGAAAGTGCATTGTCAGTTTAATATACATATACTGATATCTAGTAATCAAAATGTTAATATTATTTGATTTATTAAAGTTATGAAAGTAAAAACATTTATATTTTTTCAGTAAAGTGCAAATTTTGTTCTGGCCTTGGGAAGGCATAGTGGTTTTGCGCTCAACTTATGTTAATTTCTGCTCGTTTTGAGTTTGACTCGGTTAATTATTGTAATTTCTGTTCGTTTTGGGTTTCATTTATTTATCAATGCTGATTTTTGGTAGTTTCACGCTTGGTAGATTATTTGATTTTAGTTTTGCTCATTTTTTGTTCAATGGAGTTCTTTACTTTTCTTTGAAAGACTTATTTTGTGGAAAAAGTTTTTTAATTCATCATTAATAAAAATGAATTTCGCTTAGGATTTGCTTAGGAGCAATAAAGTCTTATTTAGGTATATTACTAGAAATGACAAGTTCAGGGGATGGGAACATAGTGCACGATTAAAGCTTTTTGAATTTTTACAGTAAAGAACGAACTTCAGCCCATAGTAAATAAAATAAGATTACAATTTATGACTCAAACAGGTAATTTGTTTTTTTACATGAAAGAACCAACCTTAGCCCATAGTAGCAGAAATAAGAATATCTAGGTTGCAGTGGTAGCTAGCAACCTATTACATAATCCGGGTTTAAGTGGTAGCTAGCAACCTAGTAAGAAACGCCAAATTAAAAGATGATCATTAGAAGAACAAACAATTGCTTATATTGGACTTAGTTAGCTACTTGATTTTCCGGGTTGCAGCGGTAGCTAGCAACCTAGTAAGAGACGATCACGTCCAATGTTAAGAAATATAATTACATTAAATAACGAACTTTTGTCCATAGTAACTGAAGTATTTTAAGTTATCCGAGTTGCAGCGGTAGCTATCCGGGTTGCAGCGGTAGCTAGCAACCTAGTAAGAGACGTTCACGTCCAATGTTAAGAAATATAAAAACCCCTAACTCCTAAAAAAAGAGTCAGATCAAAACAAAAAGTACATCATTAGAACCGCCTTTTCCGAAACCCCTGTATAGTAAACTTTCTGTTATTTGGTTTGAGGATGACGCTCCCTCCACAGTCAATGCAAGGGTTGTAAGTGATTGTAGTTTTTATTATCGGGACGCAATCGTCCCTCACTATATTACCACCAAAACCCAGGTTTCACATTTAAAATCCTTACAACTTCCATTTCAAACAGTTTCATGCTGTTTCATTTTCCTTTCAGATTTCTATGCTTAAATTGCTTTTCAATACCCACTTTTAGATAAATAATTACCATAATTTTCCACTGTAATTGCAGCTTCAGGTGGTGGGCATTTTATCACATCATACAGAGCTATAATATACAATTGTTTCAGCTTCATTGCATGAAATCCATTTTCTCCCTTTTTTGCCCGTACAACACCATGATCTCTTGAAAGGTAAAAATACTTCATTCCTCCCATCATGATACCGTTCTCGGAAAACTCATCTGAATCATATTTTGATACAAACGCTTTCAATTCAGCTGCTGTGGCAGAAAATTCCCTAGACTTTGCCCAAACTGACCCATCAACACCAATAATAGCAACTTCCGAAATACCTTTTGATAGCAATTGACTTTTAATATGATCAATCCAAGAATTCATCTTAATAATTATTCAATTCAATAATATATTTTCACCCCATAAACTGACGTAACGAGTCACTAGAAGCAAAACGAAAAGCATACTAATTTAAAAAATTTTAGGCATTTTTCTGGTTTGAATTAGAAAATTAAAATTATTCCTCAGACACGATAAAAATTTTTGCAGTTTGCAGTTAAATAAAATCATTTTGTTTAAAATTTTTAGATATTATTTTAGTTTCAAATGACGAATTAGATTTTAGTAGTTAGAAACTAACAAAAAACAAAACTAATTTTAATTTTTTCTTTTTTTTTGTTTGAATTAAAAAATAAAAACTATTCCTCAGACATCATAAATAATTTTGCAGTTAGCAGCTAAATAAAATTATTTTATTTAAAATTTTCAGGAATTAATATAATTTCAGTTGGCGAATCGGATTTTTTGTTAAAACCTTAAAACAAGCAGGTTTTTTTTTAAACCCTAGAAGAATTGTATTTTTTGTTACAGCTCTAAAAGAAATACTACATTTTACATAAAGATATGTACATACGTTTTATAATGTTAAAAATAATATTTTTATTTTTGAATGCAATACGATGTTAATAAGAATAGCTACCATAGCTATATCTGATGACTCGATGAATCCGATGATCCCTGATGTTATTTTAATTACAAAAGACACTAATATAGTAATGTCGTTTAAAATTAACCATTATACAGCTTTCTATAATTTTCCAGTGACCAGCTAGCTGAGGAGAAAAAAGGAGACCAGCTAGCTCGTATATATATATATATATATATATATATATATATATATATATATATATATATATATATATATATATATATATATATATATATATATATATATATATATATATATATATATATATATATATATATATATATATATATATATATATATATATATATATATATATATATATATAATATGCTGCTATATTTTTATTCTGTGGTGGTAACGAACTGTATAGTAAGAGCTACTCGTCTCAATGGTAACCGAAACTCTAAATAAAAGAATTTTAATATCAATAGACACATCAAAACAATCAGATTTTATGCTGATTTTAAATACATCAGTTTCATCAAGTTCATTCATATCCATCAAAGGTCATTCGCCTGAGAATATGTTGCTTTATTTTAAAATAAGGGGAAAAACACCCCCTAAAAGTCATAGCAGCTTCATTGAAATTATACCATCAGATTCAGTGTACCAGAGAACCTTACTGTAGAGGTTTCAAGCTCTTGTCCACAAAAATGTGGATTTTTGTATTTTTTGCCAGAAGAAAGATCACGCTGTTTATTTGCCCTTTTTTTCAGCAGTGAGCGTATCGACCCAGAGGTCCTAGAATTTTGCGAGAGGGCTCATTTGAACATAAATTAAAAGTTCTAGTGCCTTTTCAATAAAAAAGAATCACTTTTTACAAAAAAGTGCATTTTTGATGTCTTTTCATCCTGCGGTGTTTTCAAAGACATTATGATTTTTATTACATAAGGAATCATGTCAAAGATGGATTAATGGTTTCATAATCGTAGGTAGTAGCCAGGTTGTCTCTTACTATTCTAATGAAGAAAAGTCCATAGGATTTTTCCTGTTTGTAATTATCAAGCAATTCGTGGTAACGAACTGTATAGTAAGAGCAACTCGTCTCAATTGTAACCGAAGCTCTAAAAAACGGAATTTTAATGTCAGTAGATACATCAAAACAATCGGATTTTTATGCTAGTTTTAAATATATAAGTTTCATCAGATTTACACATATCTATCAAAAGTTACGAGCCTGAGAAAATTTGCCTTATTTTCTTCAAAAAAAGTTATATGACTGAGCGAATTATATCCCATAGTAACAGACTATATAAAGTATCAGTATAGGTAGTCCATGTTGTAGCGGTAGCTAGCAATCTGGGTAAGATTGGTATCCGGGTTGCAGTGGTAGCTAGCAATCCAGGTTGCAGCGGTAGCTAGCAACCTAGTAAGAGACGATCACCTCCAATGTTAAGAAATATAAACCCCCCCAACTCCTAAGAAAGAGTCAGATCAAAACAAAAAGTACACCATTAAACCGCCTTGTCTGAAACCCCTATAAAGGAAACTTACCACCCTTTGGCTTGAATAACAAAGAAAATATATTGGCTTGAAAATCAAGAAAATTGACTTTAACCACGTTATTCTCCACAAACGGGATATTTTTTTTCTTTCCGCTATTTATTTTCTCCTCAGCTAGCTGGGCACTGGAAAATCATAGAGAGCTGTATAATAGCTCATTTTAAAGGAAATTGCTACATCTAGTGCCTTTTGTAATTAAAAATAAAATACTTTTTAAAAGTAGAATCAATTTTGTCAAAAAAATTGCATTTTTGATGTATTTTACATTAAAAGACGATCATTGGAATAACAAACAATTGCATACATGGGAATTAGTTAGCTCATTGATTGTTTGAGGTTCGTCTCTTACTATTTCAAAGAAGAAAAAGCCGTAGGCTTTTTCCATGTTTGTAGTAAAGAACAACCTCTGCCCCATGTCAAGTGAAATAATCTATTGACAAGTTGCTTCTCTAAGTTATGTTATATTAAGGTAAGTATCGGTAAAAGAAATTTGGTATTGCTGATTTTCTAAAAGTGATTTCTTCTAAGCCTCAAAGTTTTTGTTTTATTTTTAAAGTTTTTAAAAAGAAAACAAAATAAATATAAAGTTAACTCAAAGAAAATCACTACTGTTTACGATTTTCAATGTACTAATGCATATTTCCGTTTTGACCCCCCCCCGAAGAAAAAAAAGGCACATACCCTTTCTGTAACATTATAATAAAGAACGAATATTTTACCGATTCTCTACTAATAACCATATATGACGTAATAAGTGACATGACGTAATATCTAAAACCTATTGTGTACTAATAACCATATATGACTTAATGAGTGACGTGACGTAAAAATTGAAAAAATTAATTTTTATTCTATTTTCGTTTTTAGTTCAGAATCGCTAAAGTTATAAACTGCAAAAATATTTATGGTGTCTGAACAATAGTTTTAATCTTTTAATTTAGACTAGAAAAATACCTGAAAATTTAAAAATTAGTTTAATTTTTTGTTAGGTTCTTGATACTTGATACGTAACTTAAACATTCAACTAATGGTTACATAATGGTTTCAATCAAGCAAGATACACGCAAGTTAAAAAAACAGTACTACCAAAAAAACAGAGACAGCATCTTGAAAAGAGAAAAGCAAAGGTATTCAACCAACCAGGCGTATCGAGATGCAAAAATTGATAGTGACAAACAGCGTTATTATAATGATGTAGGTTATAGACGTGCGAAAATTGAGACAGCCAAACAAAAGATTAAGGAATGGCATGATAATGTTGAAGATTACAGAGAAGCAACAATTGAGACAGCCAAACAAAAGAGCAAGGAACGGTATGATAACGATATAGATTACCGAAACAAACATAAGAAAAAAGTTGCTACCAGAATAATGGGTAGATACTGGGGTGACAAAAGGTATAATGAAAAAATTAAATTCTCTGCGAGGTTGTACCGAAGAACGCATAAGGACAAAGGGAAAAATTACATTCAGAAATACAAGAAGATGACAAAAATGCAGGTTGATCTTTGTAAATTGAGAAACATTTTACGCATGTTTTATCGGGATCACGAAAAGTATTCAAAATTACAGATTAAAATTCTCTTTGAAAGAGCGGATGCTGTTGAAGAGTCGGCTAGAAATGCTTTGGCAAAGCTTCATAGTAATATCCAAAAGAAATGTTGTCAGTTTAATGAAAAGCTTCCAAGGTATGGACTGGCAACTGCGGAACAATTTATAGATACAATGGAAAATGTTCGACAACACAGTGAATATACAGAGGCGTACTTCTTAGAAAATTCGTATATTAATTTTGGAAGGAGCAATTGCAGTTTATGTAGCAGCAATAAAAATATATATACAAGCATACCTATCAGCGGCGAAGGAAAAGCAATGTTTTTCAATAATGGCGAAAACGAGCCTGTTAGGGCTATTAGTATATGTGTTTGTAAGACTAATGATTTAGAACAAATTCCTGGAACACCGACTCAAGAAAAAAGTATTTCTAACTGTGTTTTAAACAGTTCTTTTAGTTCTTTAATATTTGGCAAAAAATTCTCTGTGTAGTAGAACAAACTGTCCTGAAAAGTACGAGACAACTATTGAAAAATGCTCTGAATCTAGATCTGACAAGGAAATTATGATGGCTGAAGTCACCTATAACAATCTGAGTAAACATTCAAAACCAAAAATTGGGCAGCAGGTTACTTGGCAATGTCACCCTGATATCTGCAAGCTCTATCCGACGGATATTGAATTATGTCAAATTCTTTTTGATATCCTTGAAGATAATATAGCATTAAAATTTTCAACTGACAATTATTATAGTATAGGTTTTACATAATTACATAAAGGATCGATAACATTTATGGTAAATGGGGCCTAAGCTACTTTCAGTGGATATAGTTGAAGCCGAGTAAAGAGCAAACCATGGCACATAGATAATAAATTCAACTTTTAAATGGAAGTTTGGTACGTGACTCTTTCAAGGTCGTCTCTTACTATTCCAAATAAGAAAAAGCCATGGGTTTTTTCCTGTTTGTTATAATAAAGAACGACCTCTTGCCTATACTAAATTTTATACGCCACTTAATTATAGTATAGGTTAGTACTTCAACAGATAGCATGGCACTGGAACATCGTAGAGAGTTGTTCAATGGCTCATTTTAAAGGAAATTAATGGGGTTAAAAACCTTTTAGTAATTAAAACAAATTATTTTTATTACATTAAGAAATTTTAATTATGTTCCTTAAGAAATCATCATAAGTAAAAATTTCCCAAACAGAAATTGAACTCAAGCCTACTGGGTGAGAGCTATCCCAGCCTCTAGACCATATAGGGTATATTAAAATATCCGATTAATGAATTTTATGTTATATAATAAAGAACGACCTCTTGCCTATACTAAATTTTATACGCCACTTAATTATAGTATAGGTTAGTAATTCAACAGATAGCATGGCACTGGAACATCGTAGAGAGTTGTTCAATGGCTCATTTTAAAGGAAATTAATTGGGTTAAAAACCTTTTGTAATTAAAACAAATTATTTTTATTACATTAAGAAATTTTAATTATGTTCCTTAAGAAATCATCATAAGTAAAAATTTCCCAAACAGAAATTGAACTCAAGCCAACTGGGTGAGAGCTATCCCAACCTCTAGACCATATAGGGAATATTAAAATATCCGATAAATGACGTTTATGTTATCCGGGTTGCAGCGGTAGCTAGCAACCTAGTAAGAGACGATCACGTCCAATGTTAAGAAATATAAAAACCCATAGTTCTTAAAAAAGGAAGTCAGATCAAAACAAAAAGTACACCATTAGAACCGCCTTGTCCGAAACTTCTGCATAGTAAAATTTCTGTCCCTTGGCTTGAACAGCAAGGGAAATATATTGGCTTGAAAATCAAGAAAAGTGGCAGCTACTACAACATTCTGCCTAAACGGGATATTTTTTTTCTTTTTTTTTCTTTTTTTTTTCTTTTTTTGTATCCAGAGATAGTTTGGCACTGGAACATCGTAGAGGGTTGTTCAATAAATGATTTATAATAAAGATCGAACTCTTCCCTATACTAACTTGCATACGCAACTTCACTATAGTTAAGATTACAGTATTTATATTATGCATCATTATAAATTATAAAAGGTTCAAATGTTCGAAGATTATAGAGTTAAAAAATTTTCCCATCCCGGGAATCGAACCCGAGCCTGTTAAGTAAAAGTTAACTATCCTAGCCACTAGACTATATTGAACCATAAAGAAGTATGATTTAAGAGCCATATGCGTATTATTATTTCACCATACCAATTATAATAAGGCCAAAACAAAATCGTCGACTTGCAACCTTACTTTTGACACATTAGTTAAATCTTCATCAGGCTTAAAAAATGTTTTGCTAGTTTTACATGATCCGGGTTGCAGCAGTAGCTAGCAACCTAGTAAGAGACGATCACGTCCAATGTTAAGAAATATAAAACCCATAGTTCTTAAAAAGAGTCAGATCAAAACAAAAAGTACACCATTAGAACCGCCTTGTCCGAAACCCCTGCATAGTAAAATTTCTGGCCCTTGGCTCTAAAAGCAACGTAAATATTGTGGATCTAAAATCAAGAAAAGGGGCATCTACTACAACATACGGCCTAAACTGGATATTTTTTTCTTTTTTTTTTTCTTTTTTTTTTCTTTTTTCTTTTCCACAGATATCTTTTACCTGGAAAATCGTAAAGGGTTGTTAAATAGCGCATTTTCAAGGAAATTAATTGGGTTAAATCCGGGTTGCAGCGGTAGCTAGCAACCTAGTAAGAGACGATCACGTCCAATGTTAAGAAATATAAAAACCCATTGCTCCTAAAAAGGAGTCAGATCAAAACAAAAAAGTACACCATTAGAACCGCCTTGTCCGAAACCCCTGTATAGGAAACTTTCTGTCCCTTGGCTTGAACAGCAAGGGAAATATATTGGCTTGAAAATCAAGAAAATTGACTTTAACCACGTTATTCTCCCCAAACGGGATATTTTTTTCTTTTTTTTTCTTTTTTTCTTTTGTATCCAGAGATAGCTTGGCACTGGAACATCGTAGAGGGTTGTTCAATAGCTCATTTTAAAGGAAATTAATTGGGTTAAAAATCTATAGTAACTAAAATAAATTATTTCTAAAAGAGAATAAATTTTTCCAATAAAAACTGTATTTTTGATGCATCCGGGTTGCAGCGGTAGCTAGCAACCTAGTAAGAGACGATCACGTCCAATGTTAAGAAATATAAAAACCCATAGTTCTTAAAAAAAGAGTCAGATCAAAACAAAAAGTACACCATTAGAACCGCCTTGTCCGAAACCCCTGCATAGTAAAATTTCTGTCCCTTGGCTTGAACAGCAAGGGAAATATATTGGCTTGAAAATCAAGAAAAGTGGCAGCTACTACAACATTCTGCCTAAACGGGATATTTTTTTCTTTTTTTTTTCTTTTTTTTTCTTTTTTTGTATCCAGAGATAGCTTGGCACTGGAACATCGTAGAGGGTTGTTCAATAGCTCATTTTAAAGGAAATTAATTGGGTTAAAAATCTATAGTAACTAAAATAAATTATTCCTAAAAGAGAATAAATTTTTCCACCAAAAACTGCATTTTGATGTCTTTTCACACTGCAGTCTTTCAAACATAATCGTATACCAGCGGTAAGAATTGAACCCACGCCTCTGAAGAGACTGGTGGCTAACACCAGTGCCTTGGACCACTCGGCCAGGCTGCCTCTCATAAATAAATATATATGTGAATTTGGGTTGCAGCAGTAGCTAGCAACCTAGTAAGAGACGATCAGTCCAATGCTAAGAAATATAAAAACCCAAAACTCCTAAAAATAGAGTCAGATCAAAACAAAAGTACATCATTAGAAATACCTTGTCTGAAACCCTACTAGATAAATAATGAACGTCATCATAGTTTTATATTAGAGCTATGACGTGAATAGAGTGACGTCATAATTAGTATATAATTATAATAAATAACGAACTCTTCCCTATACTAACTTGCATACGCAACTTCACTATACTTAAGATTACAGTATTTATATTATACATCATTATAAATTATAAAAGGTTCAAATGTTCGAAGATTATAGAGTTAAAAATTTTCCCACGCCGGGAATCGAACCCGAGCCTGTTAAGTGAATGTTAACTATCCTAGCCACTAGACCATATGGAACCATAAAGAAGTATGATTTAAGAGCCATATGTATATTATTATTTCACCATACCAATTATAATCCGGGTTGCAGTGGTAGCTAGCAACCTAGTAAGAGACGATCACGTCCAATGTTAAGAAATATAAAAACCCATAGTTCCTAATCCGGGTTGCAGCGGTAGCTAGCAACCTAGTAAGAGACGATCACCTCCAATGTTAAGAAATATAAAACCCCCAACTCCTAAAAAAGAGTCAGATCAAAACAAAAAGTACACCATTAGAACCACCTTGTCCGAATCCTCTATAAAGGAAACTTACCGCCCTTTGGCTTGAATAACAAAGAAAATATATTGGCTTGATTATAATAAAGATCGAACTCTTCCCTATACTAACTTGCATACGCAACTTCATCCGGGTTGCAGCGGTAGCTAGCAACCTAGTAAAGAGACGATCACGTCCAATGTTAAGAAATATAAAAACCCATAGTTCCTAAAAAAAAGATTCAGATCAAAATATAATAAAGAACGACCTCTTACCTATACTAAATTTTATACGCCACTTAATTATAGTATAGGTTAGTAATTCCACAGATAGCATGGCACTGGAACATCGTAGAGAGTTGTTCAATGGCTCATTTTAAAGGAAATTAATTGGGTTAAAAACCTTTTGTAATTAAAACAAATTATTTTTATTATTAAAGTAAAGAACGATCTTTCACCCGTAGTAACTGATATATGGTGGTTCCAGGGGTAGTCCGGGTTGCAGTGGTAGCTAGCAACCTAGTAAGAGACGATCACCTCCAATGTTAAGTAATTATATTAAAGGACGATCATTAGAAAAGCACACCATTGCATATATTGGACTGAGTTAGTATTTCAGTTTAGAATCGCTAAAGTTATTATGTAAACTGCAAAAATATTTATGATGTCTGAGCAATAATTTTAATCTTTTCATTCAAACTAACAAAATACCTGAAAATTTTTTACATTAAAAGACGATCACTGAAATAACAAACCATTCCATACATTGGACTTAGTTAGATACTTGATTGTTTGAGTTTCGTCTCTTACTATTTAAAAGAAGAAAAAGCCGTAGGCTTTTTCCTGTTTGTATTTATAGTGAAAAAACGAACTCAAGTCCAAAGAAACTGAACCCTGTGGTTCATTCATATTATCTTCATTATTTTAGCTAGAATGTCAATAAACAAGTTTCTTTTTTAAATTTTAAATTGAAAAGATATTGCTTTTAATTCAACATATTAAAAGTTCTCCCCGACGGGGAATCGAACCCCCTTCTCCCAGGTAACAAGTGGGTATGCTTACCATTAGACTATCGGAGACTTATAAAATAAAAGTTACATATAAGATATGTTACAATAAGGAACTTTAACTCATAGTAACTTAAGTATTAAATCAAACGGTTCGCTGTCATAGTAAAGAGCTGTGTAATTTCTCATTTTAAATTATAATAAAGATTACAGTATTTTTATAATAAAGAACGAACTCTTCCCTATACTAACTTGCATACGCAACTTCACTATACTTAAGATTACAGTATTTATATTATACATCATTATAAATTATAAAAGGTTCAAATGTTCGAAGATACATGAAAATTCTAAAATTAGTTTTGCTTTTTGTCTCCTGGAAGAAAATTTTTTTCATCTCAGTTCAAATTTATTATTGTATCCTGGAACCAAACTTTTTTTGGTTTGTAACCCGTAAAGTACATATCTCCATATTATTGTCTCATAAATGCAATTATTTTAGTTTTCAGTCCAGAATCGCTAAACTTATTATGTAAACTGCAAAAATATTTATGGTGTCTAACCAATAATACTAATTTTGTAATTCAAACAAGATAAATACCTGAAAATTTTAAAATTATTTTTGTTTTATGCTAGGTTTTAGATACTCGACATGGGATTTTGTGTACTTAATAATTTTAAACCTTGAAAAAATATGGTCTCACGCGAGTGGAAAAAAAGAAAGAATAACCAAAAACAATATCAAAATAGAGCAATCCAAATTTCTACTAATAAAAAACTTTACTACACAAAAAATAAAGCTAACATCCTGCAATATCATCCGGGTTGCAGCGGTAGCTAGCAACCTAGTAAGAGACGATCACGTCCAATGTTAAGAAATATAAAAACCCATAGCTCCTAAAAAAGGAGTCAGATCAAAACAAAAAGTACACCATTAGAACCGCCTTGTCCAAAACCCCTGTATAGGAAATTGTCTGTCCCTTGGCTTGAACAGCAAGGGAAATTTATTGGCTTGAAAATCAAGAAAATTGACTTTAACCACGTTAGTCTCCCCAAACGGGATATTTTTTTTCTTTTTTTGTATCCAGAGATAGCTTGGCACTGGAACATCGTAGAGGGTTGTTCAATAGCTCATTTTAAAGGAAATTAATCGGGTTAAAAATCTATAGTAACTAAAATAAATTATTTCTAAAAAAGAATAAATTTTTCCAATAAAAACTGTATTTTTGATGCAGTGACGTCATAATTAATATATAAGAAACGTCAAAACTGTAAATGGTCTCATTCATGAATATATAATGGCTAGATCAAAGCAAGCTACACGCAAGTTAAAAAATCAGTACTAAAAAATCAAGAAAAGTGGCAGCTACTACAACAGTCTGCCTAAACGGGATATTTTTTTCTCTTTTCTTTGTTTCCAGTATAATAAAGATCAAACTCTTCCCTATACTAACTTGCATACGCAACTTTACTATAGTTAAGATTACAGTATTTATATTTTTTTTTACATTAAAAGATCCGGGTTGCAGCGGTAGCTAGCAACCTAGTAAGATTATAATAAAGAACGACCTCTTGCCTATACTAAATTTTATACGCCACTTAATTATAGTATAGGTTAGTAATTCAACAGATAGCATGGCACTGGAACATCGTAGTCCGGGTTGCAGCGGTAGCTAGCAACCTAGTAAGAGACGATCACGTCCAATGTTAAGAAATATAAAAACCCATAGTTCATAAAAAAAGAGACAGATCAAAACAAAAATTACACCATTAGAACCGCCTTGTCAGAAACCCCGGCATAGTAAAATTTCTGTCCCTTGGCTTGAACAGCAAGGGAAATATATTGGCTTGAAAATCAAGAAAAGTGGCAGCTACTACAACATTCTGCCTAAACGGGATATTTTTTTCTTTTTTTCTTTTTTTTTTCTTTTTTTGTATCCAGAGATAGCTTGGCACTGGAACATCGTAGAGGGTTGTTCAATAGCTCATTTTAAAGGAAATTAATTGGGTTAAAAATCTATAGTAACTAAAATAAATTATTTCTAAAAGAGAATAAATTTTTCCACCAAAAACTGCATTTTGATGTCTTTTCACACTGCAGTCTTTCAAACATAATCGTATACCAGCGGTAAGAATTGAACCCACGCCTCTGAAGAGATTGGTGGCTAACAACAGTGCCTTGGACCACTCGGCCAGGCTGCCTCTCATAAATAAATATATATGTGAATTTGGGTTGCAGTTATATAATAAAGAACGACCTCTTGCCTATACTAAATTTTATACGCCACTTAATTATAGTATAGGTTAGTAATTCAACAGATAGCATGGCACTGGAACATCGTAAAGAGTTGTTCAATGGCTCATTTTGAAGGAAATTAATTGGGTTAAAAACCATTTGTAATTATAGAAAAGAAAGAATAACTGAAAAATACAATAAAGAACGACACCTAGCCCATGATAACTGAAACATAAATAGGGATTATGTAATTTCCATCAGTATCATGGCTGCAGAGGTGTCTGAAACCAAGTAAAGAACAAACCATTACTGTAAAGAACATTTCATGTTAAAGATTGATCATTGATGCCATAATCATAGTTTGTAGTTCCGGGTTGCAGCGGTAGCTAGCAACCTAGTAAGAGACGATCACGTCCAATGTTAAGAAATATAAAAACCCATAGTTCCTAAAAAAAGGAGTCAGATCAGAACAAAAAGTACACCATTAGAACCGTCTTGTCCGAAACCCCTGTATAGGAAACTTTCTGTCCCTTGGCTTGAACAGCAAGGAAAATATATTGGCTTGAAAATCAAGAAAAGTGGCAGCTACTACAACATTCTGCCTAAACGGGATATTTTTTTCTCTTTTCTCTTTTCTTTGTTTCCAGAAATAGCATGGCACTGGAACATCGTAGAGGGTTGTTCAATAGCTCATTTTAAATGAAATTAATTGGGTTAAAAACCTTTTTTAACTAAAATAAATTATTTCCAAAAGAGAATAAATTTTTCCACCAAAAACTGCATTTTCGATGTCTTTTCACACTGCAGTCTTTCAAACATGATCGTATACCAGCGGTAAGATTTGAATCCGGGTTGCAGCGGTAGCTAGCAACCTAGTAAGAGACGATCACGCCCAATGTTAAGAAATATAAAAACCCATAGTTCCTAAAAAAAGGAGTCAGATCAAAACAAAAAGTACACCATTAGAACCGTCTTGTCCGAAACCCCTGTATAGGAAACTTTCTGTCGCTTAGCTTGAACAGCAAGGGAAATATATTGGCTTGAAAATCAAGAAAAGTGGCAGCTACTACAACATTCTGCCTAAACGGGATATTTTTTTCTCTTTTCTCTTTTCTTTGTTTCCAGAGATAGCTTGGCACTGAAACATCGTAGAGGGTTGTTCAATAGCTCAGTTTAAAGGAAATTAATTGGGTTAAAAACCTTTTGTAACTAAAATAAATTATTTCTAAGAGAGAATAAATTTTTCCACCAAAAACTGCATTTTCGATGTCTTTTCACACTGCAGTCTTTCAAACATAATCGTATACCAGCGGTAAGATTTGAATCCGGGTTGCAGCGGTAGCTAGCAACCTAGTAAGAGACGATCATGTCCAATGTTAAGAAATATAAAAACCCATAGTTCCTAAAAAAGGAGTCAGATCAAAACAAAAAGTATACCATTTGAACCACCTTGTCCGAAACCCCTGTATAGGAAACTTTCTGTCCCTTGGCTTGAACAGCAAGGGAAATATATTGGCTTGAAAATCAAGAAAATTGACTTTAACCACGTTATTCTCCCCAAACGGGATATTTTTTTCTTTTTTTCTCTATTTTTTGTATCCAGAGATAGCTTGGCACTGGATCATCGTAGAGGGTTGTTCAATAGCTCATTTTAAAGGAATCCGGGTTGCAGCGGTAGCTAGCAACCTAGTAAGAGACGATCACCTCCAATGTTAAGAAATATAAAAACCCGTAGCTCCTAAAAAAAAAGACAGATCAAAACAAAAAGTACACCATTAGAACCGCCTTGTCCAAATCCTCCATAAAGGAAACTTACCGCCCTTTGGCTTGAATAACAAAGAAAATATATTGGCTTGAAAATCAAGAAAATAGACTTTTACCACGTTATTCTCCCCAAACGGGATATTTTTTTCTTTTTTCTTTTCCACAGATAGCTTGGCACTGGAACATCGTAGAGGGTTGTTCAATAGCTCATTTTAAAGGAAATTAATTGGGTTAAAAATCTATAGTAGCTAAAATAAATTATTTCTAAAAGAGAATAAATTTTTCCAATAAAAACTGTATTTTTGATGCAGTGACGTCATAATTACTATATAAGAAACGTCAAAACTGCAAATGGTCTCATTCATGAATACATAATGGTTAGATCAAAGCAAGCTGCACGCAAGTTAAAAAATCAGTACTAAAAAATCATCTTAATAAAGATCGAACTCTTCCCTATACTAACTTGCATACGCAACTTCACTATAGTTAAGATTACAGTATTTATATTATGCATCATTATAAATTATAAAAGGTTCAAATGTTCGAAGATTATAGTCCGGGTTGCAGCGGTAGCTAGCAACCTAGTAAGAGACGATCACCTCCAATGTCAAGAAATATAAAACCCCCCAACTCCTAAAAACAGAGTCAGATCAAAACAAAAAGTACACCATTAGAACCGCCTTGTCCGAATCCTCTATAAAGGAAACTTACCGCCCTTTGGCTTGAATAACAAAGAAAATATATTGGCTTGAAAATCAAGAAAATTGACTTTTACCACGTTATTCTCCACAAACGGGATATTTTTTTCTTTCCGCTTTTTCTTTCTGCTCAGCTAGCTGGGCACTGGAAAATCATAGAGAGCTGTATAATAGCTCATTTTAAAGGAAATTGCAACATCTAGTCACTTTTGTATTTAAAAATAAAATACTTTTTAAAGTAGAATCAATTTTGTCAAAAAAATTGCATTTTTGATGTATTTTCATACTGCAGTCTTTTCAAAGATATTTGAATTTTGAAGCAATAAAACAGTCCATGTAATGAACTCTATAGTAATAATAACTACTTGTCTCAATAGTAACCGAAACTCCTGGAACCAAAATTTTCTTTTTTGGCTTAATTTATAATAAAGATCGAACTCTTCCCTATACTAACTTGCATACGCAACTTCACTATAGTTAAAATTACAGTATTTATATTATACATCATTATAAATTATAAAAGGTTCAAATGTTTGAAGATTATAGAGTTAAAAATTTTCCCACACCAGGAATCGAACCCGAGCCTGTTAAGTGAAAGTTAGCTACCCTAGCCACTAGACCATATGGAACCATAAAAATGTATGATTTAAGAGCCATATGCATATTATTATTTCACCATACCAATAATAATAAGGCCAAAACAGAATCGTCGACTTGCAACCTTACTTTTGACACATTATTTAAATCTTCATTAGGCTTAAAAAATGTTTTGCTAGTTTTACATGATTTACAGTAAAGAACGATCTCTCGCCCATAGTAACTGATATATGATGGTTCCAGGGGTAGTTACATAAAGGACCGATATATCTCATCATAATTGTACTACATAAAGGATTGACGTGGTTTTACTACTTAAGAACGACAAAGATGTAAATGGTCTCATTCGTGAATTACATAATGGTTAGATCAAAGCAAGCTACACGCAAGTTAAAAAAGCAGTACTACCAAAAAAACAGAGATAGCATCTTGAAAAGAGAAAAGCAAAGGTATTCAACCGACCAGGCGTATCGAGAAGTAAAAATTGAGAGAGCAAAACATTACAATAAAGAACGACACCTAGCCCATGTTAACTGAAACATAGATAGGGATTATGTAATTTCCATCAGTATCATGGCTGTAGAGATGGCCGAAACCTAGAAAAGAACAAACCATTACAGTAAAGAACATTTCATGTTAAAGATTGGTCAATGATGTCAAAATACGGGTTGCAGCGGTAGCTAGCAACCTAGTAAGAGACGATTACGTCCAATGTTAAGAAATATAAAAATCCATAGTTCCTAACAATAATCCGGGTTGCAGCGGTAGCTAGCAACCTAGTAAGAGACGATCACGTCCAATGTTAAGAAATATAAAAACCCGTAGTTCCTAACAAAGGAGTCAGATCAAAACAAAACGTACACCATTAGAACCGCCTTGTCCGAAACCCCTGTATAGGAAACTTTCTGTCCCTTGGCTTGAACAGCAAGGGAAATATATTGGCTTGAAAATCAAGAAAATTGACTTTAACCACGTTATTCTCCACAAACGGGATATTTTTTTCTTTTTTTTTGTATCCAGAGATAGCTTGGCACTGGAACATCGTAGAGGGTTGTTCAATAGCTCATTTTAAAGGAAATTAATTGGGTTAAAAATCGATAGTAACTAAAATAAATTACTTCTAAAAGAGAATAAATTTTTCCACCAAAAACTGCATTTTTGATGTCTTTTCACACTGCAGTCTTTCAAACATAATCGTATACCAGCGGTAAGATTTGAACCCACACCTCCGAACAGACTGGTGGCTAACACCAGTGCCTTGGACCACTCGGCCAGGCTGCCTCTCATAAATAAATATATATGTGAATTTGGGTTGCAGCAGTAGCTAGCAACCTAGTAAGAGACGATAAGTCCAATGCTAAGAAATATAAAAACCCAAAACTCCTAAAAATAGAGTCAGATCAAAACAAAAGTACATCATTAGAATTACCTTGTCTGAAACCCTACTAGATAAATAATGAATGTCATCATAGTTTTATATTAGAGCTATGACGTGAATAGAAAAACACGAACTTATATTGTTGTTTCTGAAGACGTTATGAAATAATACCATTGCGCCATGACATCATGAAATAAAATCATTACGCCGTGACGTCATAATTAGTATATAAGAAAAGTCAAAACTGTAAATTCTCTCATTCTGGATTAGATAATGATTAGATCAAAGCAAGCTATACGCAAGTTGAAATAACAGTACTACACAAACAACAGAGATAGTAACTTGAAAAGAAAAAAGCAAAGGTATTCAACCGACCAGGCGTATCGAGAAGTAATAATTGATAGAGCAAAACAAAGGTATTCAACCGACCAGGCGTATCGAGAAGTAATAATTGAGAGAGCAAAACAAAGGTATTCAACCGACCAGGCGTATCGAGAAGTAATAATTGAGAGAGCTAAACAAAACAGCAAGATGTGTTATCACAATGATGTAGTTTATAGACATGCAAAAATTGAGACAGCCAAACAAAAGATCAAGGAACGGTATGGTAATGATGAAGATTACAGAGAAGCAACAATTGAGCAGGCTAGACAAAAGAGCAAGGAACGGTATGATAATGATAAAGATTACCGAAACAAACATAAGAAAAAAGTTGCTACCAGAATAATGGGTAGATACTGGGGTGACAAAAGCTATAATGAAAAAATTAAATTCTCTGCGAGGTTGTACCGAAGAACGCATAAGGACAAAGGGATTATAATAAAGAACGACCTCTTACCTATACTAAATTTTATACGCCACTTAATTATAGTATAGGTTAGTAATTCAACAGATAGCATGGCACTGGAACATTGTAGAGAGTTGTTCAATGGCTCATTATGAAGGAAATTAATGGGGTTAAAAACTTTTTGTAATTAAAACAATTATTTTTATTACATTAAGAAATTTTATATGTTCCTTAAGAAATCATCATAAGTAAAAATTTCCCATACTCCGGGTTGCAGCGGTAGCTAGCAACCTAGTAAGAGACGATCATGTCCAATGTTAAGAAATAAAGATAACTACTTAAGAACGACAAAGATGTTAATGGTCTCATTCGTTAATTACATAATGGTTAGATCAAAGCAAGCTGCACGCAAGTTAAAAAAACAGTACTACACAGATAACAGAGATAGTATCTTGAAAAGAGAAAAGCAAAGGTATTCAACCGACCAGGCGTATCGAGAAGTATAAATTGAGCAGGCTAGACAAAAGATCAAGGAGCGTTATCACAATGATAAACTTTATAGAGAAGCAACAATTGAGCAGGCTAGACAAAAGAGCAAGGAACGGTATGATAATGATAAAGATTACAGAGATTACATAAAGGCTCGATCATCGAATTTAAGCTGAAACTAAGTAAAGAACAATTATGCCTCCATATATTCACAGTGATGTATAAGATTTCCCATTACATGATCACGCCCCACAGTAAAAACGAAAATAACCCATAATTCCTAAAAATTAAGTCATATCATTACATTAAAACACGATCATTTGAATAACAAACCATTGCATACATTGGACTCATTTAGCTACTTGATTGTTTGAGGTTCGTCTCTTACTTTTTCAAAGAAAGAAAAAGCCATAGGCTTTTTCCTGTTTTTAATCATATAGTGTAGAACATCCGGGTTGCAGCGGTAGCTAGCAACCTAGTAAGAGACGATCACGTCCAATGTTAAGAAATATAAAAACCCATAGTTCCTAAAAAAGGAGTCAGATCAAATTCAAATCCGGGTTGCAGCGGTAGCTAACAACCTAGTAAGAGACGATCACCTCCAATGTTAAGAAATATAAAACACCCCAACTCCTAAAAAAGAGTCAGATCAAAACAAAAAGTACACCATTAGAACCGCCATGTCCTAAACCTCTATAAAGGAAACTTACCGCCCTTTGGCTTGAATAACAAAGAAAATATATTGGCTTGAAAATCAAGAAAATTGACTTTTACCACGTTATTCTCCACAAACGGGATATTTTTTCTTTCCGCTTGATTTTCCTCCTCAGCTACCTGGGCACTGGAAAATCATAGAGAACTGTATAATTACTCATTTTAAAGGAAATTGCAACATCTAGTGCCTTTTTTAATTAAAAATAAAATACTTTTTAAAGTAGAATCAATTTTGTCAAAAAAATTGCATTTTTGATGTATTTTCATACTGCAGTCTTTTCAAAGATATTACATTAAAGGACGAACTATAGCCCATCCGGGTTGCAGCGGTAGCTAGCAACCTAGTATTTATAATAAAGAACGACCTCTTGCCTATACTAAATTTTACACGCCGCTTAATTATAGTATAGGTTAGTAATTCAACAGATAGCTTGGCACTGGAACATCGTAGAGAGTTGTTCAATGGCTCATTTTAAAGAAAATTAATGGGGTTAAAAATTTGTTTATAATAAAGAACGACCTCTTGCCTATACTAAATTATATAGGCCACTTAACTATAGTATAGGTTAGTAAATCACTGAAATAACAAACCATTCCATACATTGGACTTAGTTAGCTACTTGATTGTTTGAGTTTCGTCTCTTACTATTTAAAAGAAGAAAAAGCCGTAGGCTTTTCCTGTTTGTATTTATAGTTAAAAAACGAACTCAAATCCAAAGAAACTGAATCCTGTGGTTCATTCATATTATCTTCATTATTTTAGCTAGAATGTAAATAAACAAGTTTCTTTTTAAATTTTAAATTGAAAAGATACTGCTTTTAATTCAACATATTAAAAGTTCTCCCTGACGGGGAATCGAAACCAACTTCTCTCAGGTAACAAGTGGGCATGCTTACCATTAGACTATCGAAGACTTATGATATAAAAGTTACATATAAAATATGATAATAATTTTTTAATCCGGGTTTAATATTAATCCAGGTTGCAGCGGTAGCTAGCAACCTAGTAAGAGACGATCACGTCCAATGTTAATCCGGGTTTCAGCGGTAGCTAGCAACCTAGTAAGAGAAGATCACGTCCAATGTTAAGAAATATAAAAACCCATAGCTCCTAAAATAGGAGTAAGATCAAAACAAACAGTACACCATCAGAACCGCCTTGCCCGAAAACCCTGTACAGTAAACTTTCTGTTATTTGGCTTGAACATCAAGGGAAACATATTTTCCGGGTTGCAACGGTAGCTAGCAACCTAGTAAGAGGCGATCACATCCAATGTTAAGAAATATAAAAACCCATAGTTCCTAACAAAGGAGTCAGATCAAAACAAAAAGTACACCATTAGAAACGCCTTGTCCGAAAACCCTGTATAGTAAACTATCTGTCCCTTGGCTTGAACAGCAAGGGAAATATATTGGCTTAAAAATTAAGAAAATTGACTTTAACCACGTTATTCTCCCCAAACGGGATATTTTTTTTTCTTTCTTTTTCCACAGATAGCTTGGCACTGGAACATCGTAGAGGGTTGTTCAATAGCTCATCCTAAAGGAAATTAATTGGGTTAAAAATCTATAGTAACTAAAATAAATTATTTCTAAAAGAGAATAAATTTTTCCACCAAAAACTTCATATTTCATATTAAATCCGGGTTGCAGCGGTAGCTAGCAACTTAGTAAGAGACGATCACGTCCAATGTTAAGAAATATAAAAACACATAGTTCCTAACAAAGGAGTCAGATCAAAACAAAAAGTACACCATTAGAACCGCCTTGTCCGAAACCCCTGTATAGAGAAACTTTCTGTCCCTTGGCTTGAACAACAAGGGAAATATATTGGCTTGAAAATCAACAAAAGTGGCAGCTACTACAACATTCTGCCTAAACGGGATATTTTTTTCTTTCTTTTTTCTTTTTTCTTTTCCACAGATAGCTTGGCACTGGAACATCGTAGAGGGTTGTTCAATAGCTCATTTTAAAGGAAATTAATTGGGTTAAAAATCTATAGTAACTAAAATAAATTATTTCTAAGAAAGAATAAATTTTTCCACCAAAAACTGCATTTTTGATGTCTTTTCACACTGCAGTCTTTCAAACATAATCGTATACCAGCGGTAAGATTTGAACCCACGCCTCCGAAGAGACTGGTGGCTAACACCAGTGTCTTGGACCACTCGGCCAGGCTGCCTCTTATAATTTGGGTTTCAGCAATAGTTATAATAAAGAACGACCTCTTGCCTATACTAAAATAAAAGTCTATTACATACATTTGATTTAGTTAGCTACTTGATTGGTTGTTATCAGGGTTGCAGCGGTAGCTAGCAACCTAGTAAGAGACGATCACGCCCAATGTTAAAAACTAAAAAAACCCATAACTCCTGAAAAAATTATAATAAAGAACGACCTCTTGCCTATACTAAATTTTATACGCCACTTAATTATAGTATAGGTTAGTAATTCAACTGATAGCATGGCACTGGAACATCGTAGAGAGTTGTTCAATGGCTCATTTTAAAGGAAATTAATTGGGTTAAAAACCTTTTGTAATTAAAACAAATTATTTTTATTACATTAAGAAATTTTAATTATGTTCCTTAAGAAATCATCATAAGTAAAAATTTCCCGTACGGAAATTGAACTCAAGCCTGCTGGGTGACAGCTATCCCAACCTCTAGACCATATAGGATATATTAAAATATCCGATTAATGAAGTTTATGTTAAAGAACAAATTATAAACATAATTAGCTGCCTGATTATTTGAGGATCGTCTCTTACTATTCCAAAGAAGAAAAAGCCGTAGGCTTTTTCCTGTTTGTAATTTATTTTATAATAAAGGATGAACTTCAGGCTTTACTAACTGAAAAGTTTAGTATTTTTATATAGTTTTATAATAAAGAGCGAACTCTTGCCTATGCTAAATTTTATAGACCACTTAACTATAGTATAGGTTAGTAAAGTTTACATAAAGGACTGATCCGGGTTGCAGCGGTAGCTAGCAACCTAGTAAGAGACGATCACCTCCAATGTCAAGAAATATAAAACCCCCCAACTCCTAAAAACAGAGTCAGATCAAAACAAAAAGTACACCATTAGAACCGCCTTGTCCGAATCCTCTATAAAGGAAACTTACCGCCCTTTGGCTTGAATAACAAAGAAAAATATATTGGCTTGAAAATCAAGAAAATTGACTTTTACCACGTTATTCTCCACAAACGGGATATTTTTTTCTTTCTGCTTTTTTTTTCTGCTCAGCTAGCTGGGCACTGGAAAATCATAGAGAGCTGTATAATAGCTCATTTTAAAGGAAATTGCAACATCTAGTCACTTTTGTATTTAAAAATAAAATACTTTTTAAAGTAGAATCAATTTTGTCAAAAAATTGCATTTTTGATGTATTTTCATACTGCAGTCTTTTCAAAGATATTTGAATTTTGAA
>NC_142813.1:21476072-21491937 GCF_049724085.1 Artemia sp. Qi Xiang Cuo | reverse complement strand
GTAAAAATTCTTATTTAAATTGTTTTTATTTTTATTGCCAAACCTCAAGTTACCCTAGATATATTGAGAGCTGCCTACTCCTCAAGAACCTACTCTTTACAAAAAAGTTCAATTAAAGAAAAAAAATACTTCAAGAAAAACATCTCAGTTAGTGTATCCGCTTTTCAGTATAAAATACAAGTTCCTAAAATATAATACCATTTCCACAGTGATAGGAGAGATTTTACCAAGGCCTTACCCAGGATTTTTTTTCGGAGGGGGTTTTACTAATTTTTTTTTTTTTGGGGGGGGAGGGGGGTTTACACAAAAAAAACGCATACAAAATTTGTTTATATCCATTTTGTTAAATTTTTAAGAGTCAGACAAAGCTTTTGGGAAGGGGGGGGTTCAAACACCCTACCCCCCTATATACGGTCTTGGATTTTACCCTTCATTAATACAATACACTCCCTGCATTATTCATCCTCATATTTTATATATTCTGAAAGGAGGTCACAGGTTAAATCAGTAATGATCTGAAAATTCATTTATCTGAAGCACGTCCTGTAGAAATTTTGAAAATATGGACCTAACACTACTTTTCTTAGGCCATAGGCACCACCTTTTCCATAAGTGAGTCTATTTGACAACACCCAAAAAATGGTATGCAATTACAAGCCAGTTTATTGCATCAGCGCAGACAAGGATCCAGGGGGGTGACGGGGGTGCCCCCCTAGCGTAGTCTAAAGTGGTGTAATTTACTTAATTAACTCAGGTTTGCGATGATTAAACTTGTTCATAACGCAAGTTTATTGGATCAACTTATTTTGCCCCCCCTAAATATTTCTTTGGATCAATCTATTTTGCCCCCTCCCTTAAAAATCCTGGATCCACCCCTGCATCAGCGGTCTATAATAACCAAATATTCATTATGAATTTCATTTAAGCCTAGAGACAATTGGTCTACCATACGTCAGTAAAGAAGGTTGTGTAAAATACCTTGTCAATGGTTCTTAGAATTTTTGTTCGATACCAGTTTTATGCTGTTCAGGGCAAAATTGCTGTTTTACGACCCAAAATGCTATAATGCGGAACTTTCTTGATCTATTTAGTTACTTAAAGCCTCCAAGAGTTTATTTGAATAATCATTCTTTCGCAAACCTTTTTTGACTTATTACCCCAGGGGAAACAAAACAAACATGGGTACTTGTTAATTAAACCAAACGCACCAAAGAAGAGAAGTTAGGTTAGCCCTAATGAAATATAACCTTTACTGTATGTAATAATATAATTTAGGCTATATACTTCCACATAAGGGGGAGGGGGGTTATTTTAGGAAAGTATTTGACACCTCTAACCTACCCCCCCCCCCTTATGTGCAAATATATATCCCAAATTACACAGGTCCAATGCATTCTGTCACTCGTCTTTGTGGCTTTGTGGCTATGAAACCAGTTTTCTGAGATTTAACCTAAGCGTAATTCTTGAGTCTGTTACGTTTAATTAACAATTACCCAAACCTGTTTTCATCATGCAAGTTGCCTGACTTCTCTTTTTTTCCCCAATAAAACTTACTCTTGGAATAACAATGTGTGAAAATTGAAAATCAACCTAGGGGGCATCCCCCTGCCCCAAAAACCAAGCAGGCATTAGAAACTGTGTATTAATAGGAAATTGAGAAACATTCCCAATTAGTTCTTGGTAAAAACAAAGCTTCCGCTAGTACTTACCCTCTGGGAATTTTCTAGCGGCAATCGTAATGCTTCCCCGCAAATCGCCCCGTTTTGTGCCATTAAACACATGAATGCACATGCAGGTAAGCAAACAAAGGCGATTTAACACGCCCCATTTTTACAATCTTATCAGGTATAAAGATATAAAAATTAATTTTAAATGTTTGCGTTTTAGCCTTTAAAATTTATGTTTATATAAGGTATGAAACCAAACAGCAGGGCATTATTGCTATTTTTTGCAAAAGAAGGTGATATTTACAGTCACGTCTTTTTATGAAGTTTAGAAATATCAACATTGAAAGAAGTCTGCCTTCTCCAAAGGCACGTAAGTAGAATGCATCTATTGAATTCTACGGGACGTATAGGTAAAACATTTCTACGGGACGTATAGGTAAAACATTTCTACGGGACGTATACACCTTTTCAAAGAGAGTGAGTAGAAATTGTGACGTAAAAATAACTCAGTTATTTGCTTGCGTGTACAGGAATTCCCATGTTATTTGCTTGCCTGTATTTTGTGTTAAATAAGTAGTTTTTGTATCTTTTAAAAGAGCTTTAAGGGGTTTGAGAGACTCAGTTGCCTAATTCCGTGTGGTTTTTCTTTACTTAGTGCTCATTAAAAACGAAGTTTTTGTTTAAAATAAGTAGTTTTTGTATGTGTTAAAAGAACTTTAAGGGGTTTGAGAAACTCTGGTGCCTGATTACGTGTGGTTTTTCTTTACTTAGTGCTCATTAAAAACGAAGTTTTGTTTTATATAAGTATTTTTTGTATCTTTTAAAAGAGCTTTAAGGGGTTTGAGAGAATCAGTTGCCTAATTCCGTGTGGTTTTTATTTACTTAGTGCTCATTAAAAACGAAGTTTTTGTTTTAAATAAGTAGTTTTTGTATCTGTTAAAAGAGATTTAAGGGGTTTGAGAGACTCTGTTGCCTGATTCCGTGTGGTTTTTCTTTACTTAGTTATCATTAAAAAAGAAGTTTTTGTTTTAAATTAGTATTTGTTGTCTCTTTTACATTTGCTTTCTGGGGTTTGAGAGACTCTGTTGGCTGATTCCGTGTGGTTTTTGTTTACTTGGTGCACATTAAAAACGAAATTTGTGTGTTAAATAAGTAGTTCTTGTATCTTTTAAAAGAGCTTTACGGGGTTTGAGAGACTCTGTTGCCTGATTCCGTGTGGATTTTCTTTACTTTGTTCACTTTAAAAACGAAATTTTTGTTTTAAAAAATTCGTTTTTTTATATTTTAAAATAGATTTATTGGGGTTGAGAGACTCAGTTGCCTGATTCCGTGTGGTTTTTCTTTACTTGATGCTCATTAAAAACGAAATTTTTTTTGTTAAATAAGTAGTTCTTGTATCTTTTAAAAGAGCTTTAAGGGGTTTGAGAGACTCTGTTGCCTGATTCCGCGTGGTTTTTCTTTACTTAGTGCTCATTAAAAACAAAATTTTTGTTGTTCCTTTATCTGTTAAAAGAGTTTTACGTAGTTTTAGACACTCTTTCGCCTAAGTTCGTGTGGTTTTTCTTGGATGATTGATCATTAAAAACGATAATTGTGTGGAAAAGATATAGTTCTTTCATATCTTAATATGAATTGACTGAATTTTAGTTAATCTGCTGACTAATTCCGTGTGGTTTTTCTTTACTTTATAAAAATAAAAAATGAAATTTTTTGTGTTAATTTATTATGTCTTGTATCTTTTAATAGAGCTTTCAGGGCCGTGAGAGACTGTTAACTGAGTCCGTGTGTTTTTTCTTTACTTAGTGCACATTAAAAATAAAGTTGGTTTTTTAATTAAGTATATCTTTTATATTTTAAAAGAACTTTACGGGGTTTTAGAAACTCTGTTTCCTGATTCAGTGTGGTTTTTCTTTACTTGATACCCATTAAAAACAAAATTTAGGATTTCTGTTAAATAAATAATTCTTATACATTTTAAAATAGCTTTACGGGATTTGAGAGACTCTTTAATGCAGTAGTTTTTCAGTAAAGACACTCGATATTCTAAAAGTGTTTAATTCAAACTTTTTTAAAACTTCAAAATTTTTCAACTTTATTTATTTTTTTCTTTTTGTACATAACTTAAAATGTCAAAATATGCTTACAGTTCTGACAATTGCGCTCTGTGATTGGTCAGAGACACGATGTGACTTTCCCACTGGTATTCTATGACCGGTTATTGACACAACCTAATCTATTGCATGTATTAAATCACTATTGTTTACGCAGTGGAACGATAAACACATAAGTCATATCTTTAAAAAAAAGTGAAGATGGAGCATTTTAATAAAGTGTGTTTACATAACAAGGTTATTGTAGCATTGAATGCCGACAAAGAGAAGTATTTAAACTTTGAAACAAGTACAGCTGGTAGCACTATTGGAAATGTATGCATGCATTGTCATGACAGTAAGGAATTAAATTTCTTTGGAATACCGAAAAAATTCAACTCTTTTGTTGGTGGTTATGAGAGATTGAGATCTCCAGAGATGATTGCACTCAAATAGAATGACAAAATAAAAATAATCATTGATGATAGAGGACAACTCCTTGTTACTGTTGCAGGTAACACATTACCTACTGATACATACAATCGTCACCTTTCGTGTATTAGCATTCAACGGAAGATCAATAAAAGAAAGGCCTTCTCTTCTACCAATATCGTAAACCATATCTTGTCTACGTGTCGAAACTGTTACCTGTGTAAAAATAATGTGATAATAGACAGTGAAATTGACAGAAAAATAAAAAGGGCATTGTCAGAAAATATCACGATGGAATATAAAGATGAATCGATGAAAAACAAAGCACCAGCAAACAATACTGCCATTGATCAAACAGTCATTGATCCAAATAATACCAAAGACGAAAAGCATATTGAACCTGTTGATGAGACACCAGTAAAAACTGTGTATGACTCAAAATGGAATAATGATTATTCTACTGATTACGAACTAAGAGAAGACAATAGCTATAATATCAAGAGAGAACATGGTGAACTATTTTATGGAACAGATTCAAAATGTCCAAAGTTAATCATTGATATTAATAATGTATCATAATATTTTTTTTTGTATTAATATTCTACATAGCATTATTTCATTAAAAATATATATTATACATTACATTGTTATGTGTTCATTATTTTTAGAGTAAGCTAGCATATCAAACGTTTAGAATGTCTAATAAAACGTCGGAGATGTAAGAAAAGGAATTTGCATACATCTATTGTCAGACACATGGGATAACATTGACAAAATCTTGGTATCAGAATGAATAAATTATTTATCAACATCCATTATTGGATATGTCATTATGAAAAAATTGTAAGTAAGTAAGTAAGTAACAAACTCTTTCTTGAATTCACCTCTTTGTTACGCAATACAGAAATTTAATTAAGGAAATTATGAAAAAAAATTGTAAGTAAGTCGCAAACTCTTTCTCGATTTTACCTCTCGGATAAACAATGCAGGTATTTCATTTAAGGTCTTATCAAAAATTTTAAGTAAGTAGCAAATTCTTTCTTGAGTTCGCCTCCTGTATAAATAAAAAAGATATTTCATTAAAAAAATTAATACACAGCTCATAGTAAGTAACAAACTCTTTCTCGAAGTCACCTCTTGGGTACACAATGCACAAATTTTATTTAAGAAATTTGAAAAAATTTTAAGCAAGTAACAAACTCTTTCCTGAAGTCACCTCTTGGATACACAATGCAGAAACTTCATTTAAGAAACTATAAAAAAATGTAAGTAAGTAAGTAACAAATTCTTTCTTGAAGTCAACTCTTGGCTACACAATACAGAAATATCATTAAAGAAATCATGAAAAAATTGTAAGTAAGTAGCAAATTGTTTCTTGAATTCACCTGCTGGATAAACAAAAAGACATTTCGTTCAAGAAATTATGACAAAATTCTAAGTAAGTAGCAAACTCTTTATTATTTTCACGTCTTAGATACACGATGTAGAAATTTCATTCCAGAAATTATGAAAAAATTCTAAGTAAGTAACAACTTCTTTCTTGAAGTCCCCTTTTGGATACACAATACGGAAATTTCATTCAAGAAATTATGAAAATATTTGTAAGTAAGTAACAAACTCTTTTTTGATTTCACCTCTTGGATACACAATACAGATATTTCATTCAAGAAATTATGAAAAAATCGCAAGTAAGTAAAAAAAAACTCTTTATTGTTTTCACCTCTTGGATATACAATACGGAAGTTTCATTCAATAAATTATGAAAAAATTGCAAGCAAGTAACAAACTCTTTCCTGAAGTCACCTCTTGGATACACAATGTAGAAGCTTCATTTAAGACACTATGAAAAAATTGTAAGTAAGTAAGTAACAAATTCTTTCTTGAATTCACTTCCTGGATAAATAAAAAAAGACACTTCATTCAAGAAATTATGACGAAATTCTAAGTAAGCAACAAACTCTTTCTTGAAGTTACCTCATGGATATACAATGCAGAAATTTCATTTAAGAAATTATCAAAAATTGTAAGTAAGTAGCAAATTCTTTCAAAAATATGTTAATACGTTTAAGCAATAAATATCTTTAAGCTTAACCCGTCTTTATTCTTTACGAGGTTACGTGCGCGCACATAACCTCGTCTAAATTAACCTTTAAAAAAATGAAATAAAGCTATGTTGACTTTGCATATTTTATTCAACATAACCGAGAAAGCGCTGGAGGGGGGGCATTCCTGTCGACTTTTGGAGGATGTTTTTCCCATTTTTCGATAATAAGGCAATTTTCTCAAGCTCTTTTCTCAAGGTCATAGCTTTAGACTGACAACATTAACATCAAAACTTAAACGGTCAGAAATAGAGGCTGGGCTGTTTCCAAAGATTTAGCTAAAAAATCAGTCTGGTTGAAAACGTGGAGTTTTCGAACTGCTCACTTTTTTGCAATGTGTAGGAACCGGTGGGGAATCCCCACTCATTTGGAAAGGTGCCAAGGAAAGGCAAGCAATTAGCATGTAGTTTCAAAACATGTTTAATCAAGTTTCTTGAATGAAATATCTGTACTGTACATTCAAGAGGTGAAATCAATAAAGAGCGTGTTACTTACTTACAAATATTTTCATAATTTCTTGAATGAAATTTCCGTATTGTGTATCCAAGAGTTGACTTCGAGAAAGAAATTGTTACTTGACTGAGAATTTTTCATAATTTCTTGAATTAAATTTCTACATCGTGTAGCTAAGTGAAAAGTGTTTGTGATAAAGAGAAAAAAAGTTACTTACTTGCGATTTTTTCATAATTTCTTGAATGAAGTATCTGTACTGTATATCAAGAGGTGAAATCAAAAAAGAGTTTGTTACTTACTGAGAATTTCATCATAATTTCTTGAATTAAATTTCTACATCGTATATCTAAGTCGTGAAAACAATTAAGAGTTTGTTACTTACTTAAAATTTTGTCATAATTTCTTGAACGAAATGTCTTTTTGTTTATCCAGCAGGTGAATTCCAGAAAGAATTTTCTACTTACTTACAATTTTGATAAATTCTTAAATGAAATTTCTGCATTGTGTATCCATGAGGTAACTTCAAGAAAGAGTTTGTTGCTTACTTGAATTTGCTTTTTTTGTTGAATTTGCTAGAATTTGTATATAAGAATTGTAATAAGAATTGTTAGAATTTGCTTTTTTGAAAGAACGTATTACTTACAATTTTTAATAATTTCTTAAATGAAATTTCTGCATTGTGTATCCATGAGGTAACTTCAAGAAAGAGTTTGTTGCTTACTTAGAATTTCGTCATAATTTCTCGAATGAAATGTCTTTTTTTATTTATCCAGGAGGCGAATTCAAGAAAGAATTTGTTACTTACTTACTTACAATTTTTTCATAGTTTCTTAAATGAAGTTTCTACATTGTGTATCCAAGAGGTGACTTCAGGAAAGAGTTTGTTACTTGCTTGCAATTTTTTCATAATTTATTGAATGAAATTTCCGTATTGTATATCCAAGAGGTAAAAACAATAGAGAGTTTTTTCACTTACTTGCGATTTTTTCATAGTTTCGTGAATGAAGTATCTGTATTGTGTATCCAAGATGTGAAATCAATAAAGAGTTTGTTACTTACTTACAAATATTCTCTTAATTTCTTGAATGAAATTTCCGTATTGTGTATCCAAGAGGGGACTTCAAGAAAGAAATTGTTACATACTGAGAATTTTTTCATAATTTCTTGAATGAAATTTCTACATCGTGTATCTAAGACGTGAAAACAATAAAGAGTTTGTTACTTACTTAGAATTTTGTCATAATTTCTTGAACGAAATGTCTTTTTGTTTATCCAGCAGGCGAATTCAAGGAACAATTTGCTACTTATTTACAATTTTTTCATGATTTCTTTAATGAAATTTCTGTATTGTGTAGCCAAGAGTTGACTTCAAGAAAGAATTTGTTACTTACTTACTTACACTTTTTTTATAGTTTCTTAAATGAAGTTTCTGCATTGTGTATCCAAGAGGTGACTTCAGGAAAGAGTTTCGTACTTGCTTAAAATTTTTTCAAATTTCTTAAATGAAATTTCTGCATTGTGCACACAAGAGGTGACTTCGAGAAAGAGTTTGTTACTTACTATGAATTTTGTCATAATTTCTTGAATGAAATGTCTTTTTTATTTATCCAGGAGGTGAATTCAAGAAAGAATTTGCTACTTACATACAATTTTTGATAATTTCTTAAATGAAATTTCTGCACTGTGTATCCAAGAAGTGACTTCAAGAAAGAGTATGTTACTTACTTACAATTTTTTTTTTCATAATTTTCTTAATTAAATTTCTGTATTGTGTATCCAAGAGTTGAATTCCAGAAAGAGTCTGTTACTTACTTACTTACTTACAATTTTTTCACAGTGACATATCTAATAACGAATGTTGATAAATAATTTATTCATTCTGATACCAAGATTTTTTCAATATTATTCCATATGTCTGACAATAGATGTATGAAAATTCCTTTTCTTGCATCTCTAATGTTTTAATAGTCATTCTAAACGTTTTATATGCTAGCTTACTCTAAAAATAATGAGCACATAACAATGTAATGCATAATATATTTTTTTAATGAAATAATGCTATGTAGAATATTAATACAAAAAAATATATTAAGATACATTATTAATATCAATGATTAACTTTGGACATTTTGAATCTGTTCCATAAAATAGTTCACCATGTTCTCTCTTGATATTATAGCGATTGTCTTCTCTTAGCTCGTAATCAGTAGAATAATCATTATTCCATTTTGAGTCATACACAGTTTTTACTGGTGTCTCATCAACAGGTTCAATATGCTTTTCGTCTTTGGTATTATTTGGTTCAATGACTGTTTGATCAATGGCAGTATTGTTTGCTGGTGCTTTGTTTTTCATCGATTCATCTTTATATTCCATCGTGATATTTTCTGACAATGCCCTTTTTATTTTTCTGGCAATTTCACTGTCTATTATCACATTATTTTTACACAGGTAACAGTTTCGGCACGTAGACAAGATATGGTTTACGATATTAGTAGAAGAGTAAGCCTTTCTTTTATTGATCTTCCGTTCAATGCTAATACCCGAAAGGTGACGATTGGATGTATCAGTAGGTAATGTGTTACCTGCAACAGTAGCAAGGTGTTGTCCTCTTCTATCAATGATTATTTTATGTTGGCATTCTCTTTGAGTGCAATCATCTCTGGAGATCTCAATCTCGCATAACCACCAACATAAGAGTTGAATTTTTTCGGTATTCCAAAGAAATTTAATTCCTTACATTCATGACAATGCATGCATATATTTCCAATAGTGCTACCACCTGTACTTGTTTCAAAGTTTGAATACTTCTCTTTGTTAGCATTCAATGCTACAATAACCTTGTTATGTAAACACATTTTATTAAAATGCTCCATCTTCACTTTTTTTTTTAAAGATATGACTTATGTGTTTATCGTTCCACTGCGTAAAAAATACTGATTTAATACATGCAATAGATTAGGTAGTGTCAATAACCGGTCATAGAATACCAGTGGGAAAGTCATATCGTGTCTCTGACCAATCACAGAGCGCAATTGTTAGAACTGTAAGCATATTTTGACATTTTAAGTTATGTACAAAAAGAAAAAAATAAATAAAGTTGAAAAATTTAGAAGTTTTAAAAAGTTTGAATTAAACACTTTTAGGATATCGAGTGTCTTTACTGAAAACTACTGCATTACAGAGTCTCTCAAATCCCGTAAAGCTATTTTAAAATGTATAAGAATTATTTATTTAACAGAAATCCTGAATTTTGTTTTTAATGAGTATCAAGTAAAGAAAAACCACAAAGAATCAGGCAACAGAGTCTCTCAAATTATTTTAAAAGATACAAGAACTACTTATTTACAACAAAAATTTCGTTTTTAATGAGCACTAAGTAAAGAAAAACCACACGGAATCAGGCAGCAGAGTCTCTCAAACCCATTAAAGCTCTTTAAACATATAAAATAACTACTTATTTAAAACAAAAATTTTCGTTTTTAATGGGTATCAAGTAAAGAAAAACCACACGGAATCAGGCAACAGAGTCTCTCAAACCCCTTAAAGCTCTTTTAAAAGATACAAGAACTACTTATTTAAAACACAAATTTCGTTTTTAATGTGCAGTAAGTAAAGAAAAACCACACTGAATCAGGCAACTGCGTCTCTCAAACCCCTTAAATCTATTTTAAAAGATAAAAGAACTAATTATATAAAACAAAATTTTCGTTTTTAATGAGAACTAAGTAAAGAAAAACCCCACGGAATCAGGCAACGGAGTCTCTCAAACCCCTTAAAGATCTTTTAAAAGATACAAGAACTACTTATTTAACACAAAAAATTTCTTTTTTAATGTGTATCAAGTAAAGAAAAACCACACGGAATCAGGCAACAGAGTCTCTCAAACCCCGTAAAGCTCTTTTAAAAGATACAAGAACTACTTATTTACAAAAAAAATTTAGTTTTTAATGAGCGCTAAGTAAAGAAAAACCACACGGAATCAGGCAACCGAGTCTCTCAAACCCATTATAGCTCTTTTAATAGATACACGACATAATATATTACAAAGCGAATTTCGTTTTCCATTGCCACAATTTAAAGAAAAACCACACAGAATAAGGCAACAGAGTCTCTCTAACCCCTTCAAGCTCTTTTAAAAGATAAAAAAACTACAAATTTAAAACAAAAACTACATTTTTAAATGGACCAAAGAAAAGAAAAACCACACGGACTCAGGCAACAGATTCTATCAAAACCCATAAATATATTTTATAAGATAAAAAAACTACAAATTTAAAACAAAAACTTAGTTTTTAAAGTGCACAAATTGTAGAAAAAACACACGCAATCAGGCAACTGAGTCTCTCAAACCCCTTAAAGCTATTTTAACAGATACAAGAACTACTTATTTAAAACAAAAACTTCGTTTTTAATGAGCACTAAGTAAAGAAAAACCACACGGAATCAGGCAACTGATTCTCTCAAACCCCTTAAAGCTCTTTTAAAAGATACATAAACTACTTATTTAACACAAAATACAGGCAAGCAAATAACATGGGAATTCCTATACACGCAAGCAAATAACTGAGTTATTTTTACGCCACAATTTCTACTCACTCTCTTTGAAAAGGTGTATACGTCCCGTAGAAATGTTTTACCTATACGTCCCGTAGAAATGTTTTACCTATACGTCCCGTAGAATTCAATAGATGCATTCTACTCACGTAAGATTCTAAGTGGGAGACAATAGCTTCTTAAAGGAGATACATATTAAAGAAGGCAAGTGAATTGTAACAGATTAAAAAGTAATTTCGATTATATCATATAATATCATAAATAATATCATATATTTGGAGCGTTAGCCAAATACTGATTGAAAGCAAAAAACTACACGAACTGATCTTTTGGCTCAATCCTGCAATTATACTTTCAAGTTGCATATTACAGTCTGTAGTGCCGGGTTTCTCAAGTTTTTAGCGTGCAGACCCAATTTGATTTGAGCTGGTTTTCACCAACTCACGGTCACTAACTACTTTAGCAAATATTATGTAGTTAGCTGTTCATTTTAAAAATATATTATGATTTGATTCCTGAGCCTTTCAAGGAGTTATTTGCGGTCACATCAAAAAAATTGAGGACTATGATTGCGGAAATCATCATTCCAAGGTTATTCTATCTGGGCTGCAAACACAAAATAATAAATCAAACATTATAAAAAATACAGAAACTCATCTGTCATGAGTGATTGTAATATTATTCAATATTCAATTAATTACGAAAATATAGAGAATATAGCCCAGAAGTAAAACATTTCAATTACAGGTGAGTCTGGAAAAAAACGCGTCATTTCCAAAGCAAATTTCCATATCAATATATATTTTTCAACTTGAACTCTTTTACACTAGGACCATAAACTTATTTGTAGTGAAGCTTTGTCTTGAACAGTCTTGGAAAGAACAAATAAAATTGAATTAAATATTTAAAACATAAGGATATTAATTGCTGATAGCTCATCAGTTCAAAATTTTATTTTACTGTAATTTTGAATGTTTATTTTCAATATTAAAATAAGTACAAAAGAAAATATTTGTAATATAGTTCCCTTTCTTCTTTCAATTTTCAATAAACCCTTATATTTCCCGGGTAATAAGTTACAGCCTTTCCCCCGGGCTCCAAGGGGGGTATTTTGACCCCGAAGTTTTTGTTTTCTGATCGTTGGACTATTTAAAACAAACTGGCAATCTCAAAATTTTGATCGGATACATTTGGGGAAAAGAGGGTGTGTGTTGGGTAGATGCCCTCCGATCCCCTTTGACTCATAAAAGAGTAACTAGAATTTTCAGTTTACATTCAAATGAGCCACCTCTGAAGTTTATACGAACACCCCTTACATAAAAACTGTTTTTAACAAAATGGCTATCTCAAAACTTTTATCAGATGCGTTTGGGAAAAAAGGGCGTTAGAGGGGGAGCTAGTTGTCCTCGGATTTCTTTTGACTCTTAAAAAGTGAACTAGAACTTTCAATTTTATATCAAATGAAACCTCTCTGAAGCTTATACGAGTATCCCAGTAGTATAAGGGGTTTACAAACAAAGGGTAGTCGATATTTGGGAGACAATTGGAGTCGAGCCAGAACACCAAGAGAAGGAATTGACCTACTTTAGAGTGAGGCGTTAGAATTCAATTGTCAGATTACAGTTACTCTTACGAGAGATCTAGATCTAAATATAATCTGTGACGCTGAGCAACCATCAAATTGTTTCTTCTAGAATTTGTTACAGGATTCTTGCAAGGACATGTCACGAAGTTATTGCGTGCACAAGGATATCGCAAAGAATAATTATTTAAATAGAGAAAGGGTTGAAATATTAATTGCTTATCAACTATGGGATGAATCTGAGGGAATGGTAAGTCCATTAAGAGATACATGTTTTTTTTTATTTTAATGGGATGTCTTGAGAATAAGTATTTAAATTTCAGAATGAATTTAACGCGGAATTTTAAATGCATAAATGTGGTTGTTATAATACAGAAGTATCAAATGAGGAGTGTAGTTAATATAAAATATTGTATAGCATAGGGAATATACATAAAGTCGATATTAATAAAGCTACAGGTAATGATATGGCAGCAATTAGTCGTCCAAGCCCCAACCTCCAAGGGCCCTAATACCCCTACCTCCAACTTTTTGGCCCAATCCCCCCCATTATATTTAGTACTTTTTTGAAGTATAATTTTTTGAACTTTATTTTGAACTTTTATTTTTTATTTTTTAAACGAAAATTTTTTTAACTTTTTTTTACATGTCTTAGAATGACATCAATCACTTAAAACCAAAAAATCACATTTATTATACTCGAAATACAAAATGAGAATAATATAGATATGTTAGTCGTGACTTTTACTATTAGAAAAATAGAGTTTGTAGTAGCACTTTCCTTTTTTTCTGACTTGGAATTCTTTGAAATTGGACAATTATTCAACTTTTTTTTTATTATTATTTATGCGCCTGTATTAATGGCACTCTATGGTTACTCATCGACGCTTTTTCTTTATTAGCACGGATATTTTTAGCGTCAAAAGGATTTTACAACATTTCACAGAATCAAGAAACTATTCAAATGTTTCAGAATCTACGATTTTGCAGTATGCATGTAACTAAAATCTTCCGTTACCAATTAATACATGCATTTTTTAGCATGAAAAGGAATTTATAATATTTAACAGAAGCAAGAAACTATTTAAATGTTTTAGGGTCTATACTTTTGCAGTTTACATGTAACGTAAATCTCCCACTATAAATTAATATAAATATTTTTTTTAGCAAAAAAAGGATTTTACAACATTTCAGAGAATCAAGAAACTATTCAAATGTTTCAGAATCTATGCTTTTCCAGTTTGCAGGTACATAAAATCTTCAGTTATCCATTAATACAGATATTTCTTAGCATCAAAAGTATTTTACAACATTTCACAGAATCAAGAAGCTATTCAATTGTTTCAGAATCTATGCTTTTGGAGTTTGCATGTAACTAAATTTTCCACTATCAATTATTAAATCAAATATTTTTTCTTAGCATCAAAATTATTTTACAACATTTCTCAGAATCAAGTAACTATTCAAATGTTACAGAATATATACTTTTGCAGTATGCATATAACTAAAATCTTCCATTATCAATTAATACAGGGATTTTTGTAATCTCTTCATTGAGAAAATTTAGAATCGAAGTGTATCTTTTCTCTACATTTTACAGAATATTCATTAAAATCTTTTTGATGCTTAAGAAAAATACTTGTATTAATTGATAATTGAAGATTTTAGTTACATGCATACTGCAAAAGCATAGATTCTGAAATATTTGAATAGTTTTTTTTATTCTGTTAAATGTTGTAAAATCTTTTTGATGCTTAAAAACACCTGCATTAATTGATAATGAAAGGTTTTAGTTACATGCAAAATGCAAAAGCATAGATTCTGAAACACTTGTATAGTTTCTTGTTTCTGTGAAATGTTGTAAAATCCTTTTGAGGCTTAAAAAATACCTGCATTAATTGATTATGGATGACTGTAGTTACATGCAAACTGCAGAAGCACTATCAATTATTGAATTGTAGATTTTAGTTACATGCATACTGCAAGAGCATAGATTCTGAAACATTTGAATAGTTTTTTGATTCTGTAAAATGTTGTAAAATCCTTTTGATGCTTAAAAATACCTGCATTAATTGATAATTAAAGATTATAGTTACATACAAAATACAAAAGCGTAGATTTTGAAACATTTGAATAGTTTCTTGTTTCTGTGAAATGTTGTAAAATCCTTTTGATGCTTAAAAAATACCTGCATTAATTGATAATTAAAGATTTTTGTTACATGCAAAATGCAAAAGCGTAGATTTTGAAACATTCGAATAGTTTCTTGTTTCTGTGAAATGTTGTAAAATCCTTTTGATGCTTAAAAAATACCTGCATTAATTGATAATTAAAGATTTTTGTTACATGCAAAATGCAAAAGCGTAGATTTTGAAACATTCGAATAGTTTCTTGTTTCTGTGAAATGTTGTAAAATCCTTTTGATGCTTAAAAAATACCTGTATTAATTGATTATGGATGACCTTAGTTACATGCAAACTGCAGAAGTATAGATTCTGAAACATTTGAGTAGTTTCTTGATTCTGTGAAATGTTGTAGAATTCTTTTGATGCTAAAAAGTGTCTGTATTAATTGATAATGAAATATTTTAGTTAGATACAAAGTGCAAAAGCATAGATTCTGAAACATTTGAATAGTTTATTGATTCTGTGAATTGTTGTAAAATCGCTTTGATCCTAAAAAAATACCTGTATTAATTGATAACGGATGATTTCAGTTACATGCATGCTGTAAAAACATAGATTCTAAAACGATGATTTTAGTTACGTGCATACTGTAAAAGTATAGATTCTAAAACTTTTGAATAGTTTCTTAATCCTGTGAAGTATTTTAAAATCCTTTTGATGCTAAAACAATATCTGTTTTAATTAATAATTTAAGATTTTAATTATGTCCAAACTGCAAAAGCATAGATTCTGAAACATTTGAATAGTTTCTTAATTCAGTTTCTTGAAAATCGTTTTGATACTAAAAAAAATATCT
>NC_142813.1:21433840-21475572 GCF_049724085.1 Artemia sp. Qi Xiang Cuo | reverse complement strand
GCCCATTATGTTTAAAAACTAAATTTTGCCTTAAGATAAAATCAAAACAAACTGTGTTAATGCTAATTCCCAATAAGGCATCTCAGCAGTATCCCAAAAACGACTAGGGTATTATATTCAAACTTTCGGGGCTATTTCTGCCCTTAAAATTTAACCAAATCAAAATAGCATAGGTGTATCGAAGCTATCAAAGAAAGTAAACAGATTTTTTTGTGAAAGGTGTCAAGTTTTAAATTTTAGGTCAACTAGAGGAGGTATGAAACTAAATTAAACACTACTATTTGTGTAGTGCAAATTATGTTATGGCCTTGGGAAAGCATAGGGGTTTTGAGCCCAAATCATGTTAATTTCTGCTCGTTTTGAGTTTGAATCAGTTATTTATTGTAATTTATGTTCGTTTGGGATTTCATTTATTCATCGATGCTGATTTGTGGTAGTTTCATGCTGGTAAAAACCAATTTTGTGGAAAAAGTTTTTTTCAATTAATAAACAATATAAAAAACTTTTTTCTCCTTAAATTTATTGTCCTACGTATAGGTACTTGTCAAGAACAATTAATGCTGGAAGATCATCTGAATTCACTGTTTACTATTCCTGATTTGCTGCAGTGACAGGGTCACATTTTGACAGAAAAATGTAACTTAGCTCTTATTATGTCTCTTTATATAGTCAATGGTAATATTTTCATTCATTCTTATTATAAAATTCACGGGTTTCAATTTGCTTATTTGAAGTAATTTCACATATAGTTTTTTCAAATTGTGAATTACATTCTGTAACAGCCAAATAAAATCAGTAGGTTTATAGTCATAGTAGCCACTTTCTTCACAACGATGACGTAGAAACAAAATTATTTTGTTGCTCCAACAGTTGAATTGTAGACCTGGTTCCTCCTCCAAAAACAATTTAAAGCCACGACGTTACCACTTTCTTACTAATAAACTAAAATCACGTTAAGGATTATTTCCAATCATACAAGAATATGATATTCTCCAACTAATGACATTTATCATAATGACAATTGGAGCATAGAAGTCCGCTAGGGTGAGAGTTGTACATCTCTTCAAGACATAAATTACAGCCTTTAATTTGTACGGCTTATCATCTTTACAATTTAAACGGGTTCCAAAATCTACAATTTTCATAATACTCGTCAATCATTGTACAATTCTCACATAATGACCAGCTTCCCAGTGTATACATCAGATTTGACATGTATAGAACATTTATTTTTCATGTGTTGACACTCTCACCACTAAAATGAAACTGACATACGATCAGTAAATTCAGAGGGATAGAGAGAGGAGTAATCAAATGATATCATAAAACAATAAATAATGATATCAATAAATTTCCAAGGTAGTGTGTTCAAAGCAAATTCACAATACCATTTTGTTTTGTTTCGATTAATACCTCAATAAATTTTGTAATTGTGTTTGGACTACGACGTACAAATTTCATACAAAACGCTAATGATGGAGAATAATTTTTCATTATTTCGACAGGTATACTTTAAGAAAATATTTTCCTTTGAATAGATAACTCCAGAAAATCATCATCTAGAAACAAACATTTTTCCATTAACACAAGATTCCGTATAATTTTCTATTTCTCAAATCCGTCCAGTTTTTTTTTCAATCCTAACTCTCTTGCAACCAACTTCAGACTAAATAGGATTTTCTACTTCAAGAATATTTCCTAACTACAATAAAATATATTTTTGATTTAGAAACATTTTTATAAAATATAATTACAATAAGAATAATAATCACTGATACAACTTATTTTCTTTAATATATTTGACTATTGTATTTAAAGCAGATTGAAGTCTATTTATACGCACCATATCAAGTTTCACAGCAAGGCATAACTGCTCCTCCAATTCAAATATGCTCAATTATATCATATATCTTGCATTCAAATCATCCCATTCAAGGCATAGTCAAGATCTTCTCGTAATTTCTACTGCTATGTTTGGTACTCTTGTCTTTGTATCTCCACGCTGCGACATCAACTTCTAATAGCGTAAAGACAGCACTAATTTTTTATGCTAATATCTTGTCAAATAATAGAGCCGATGATTGTCTGTTTCGGCCAACAATCTATGGCTAAACGGGAAGTAGGTCGTCCGTGGTTGGGGTTAAAAGATATAATAAAGAAATATTTAAGGGAAATTTTAAGCCTAATGGGAGGGATTACAGACCAAGATTTTGAAGACATTGGGATGGAGGTAGTCGATGCATAGCTGTATTGGCCTCAGGTGGCTTTTGAATTTGGTGAGTTATTAGTAGCAGTAATAGTATTGACAATCTTAGACATATTTGTGATTGAAGTAGCAGCTGTGATTGGAGTAGAAGCATTTGTAATGGTTTTCATAGTAGTAATAGTTGTAGCAATCGCATATTACGCATAGGTCGTTTGATTATCCTCCTAAATCTTGCCTGAAAGTTTCATGTTTGTACCTTAACCCACTTCTGAGATATTCACTTTTAACAACCCACATATAAATATTTTTTTATTTAGTTCCATTTCCCCAATTTGCAATTTCGTTTTGATTTTGTTAAACACTCCCTTCAACATACTCATAAGGCTTCGCCAATATACCCTTGGTCATTTTAGTTACGAAGAGGTTATATGTACCCCCCTCCCGTCTTCCAATAACAATAGTATCAATACACAACGGATGAATTGGCTAATTCAGAACCCTTGCCGAAATGGATATAGGGAGGAGAAGAAGTTGAAAACCTTAGAAACGTAGCTAATTAAACTTTAAACTATGTTGAAAAAATCACAATACCAAGTTTATTGTTGGATGTATTCAAGTAAAGTCTTTTCTTTGAAGGGAGGCTTGTTGGCCTGTAATATATTTTGATTATTCGAGAGGGCGTTAGAAGTTTTAATATTCGATGGAATGAACCCTTTCCGAAGTTCCTACGACACCTCCTTCCATACAAAGTTATTTGGTGAAAAGAATTAAAAATAAAATACAATGAGCCCACTTTACGTTTTATTTAGGCCTGGCTATTGAGCGGTTCCTAATATGCTACTAATAAAAATATTGTGAATAGGGATGCAATTATTTCATATTCTACATCCATGTATTTTTTTTATAAATAAATACATGTATTTTGAATACATTGATGCATGTATATTTTTTTCTTTAACATCACTTTTCTCATTTCCTGAAAATTTTCAACTTGATAGCATTAGCTATATCTGAGATCAATATGAATACCCCCATATAATCCCCTTTGGAAAATCAGATGCAGCTGGTAGCAAGTCATTTATTACAACAAGGGAGTTTTTTTCAATATCTGTCTCAGATTTGTCTGAAATTTTCAGCCTAAGAGCCTTAGCCATTCTAGAGATATTCTGCATAAGCTTTTTTGACAACCTGGATCGACTAGGCCATTTTAGCAAGAAAAATAAGTCAACCTATTTTATTTTCATTCAATTTTTTAGTTTTGTCAGTAAAATTTACAAGAGTATTGGCAATATGAGTCGCAATTGACAAGATGTTATTTTTTCAGTTAGGGTTTGTTGCAGTTGTAAATAACCGTTGTCAGAAGTATTTGCGGTATTAAGGAGTTGCAGTCGTAATTTAACAATTTGGTATATAGAAGGTATTGCATTTTCTTATTATTGAAAATAGTTAAAGTCTGAGAATAATCAGAGTCTCAGGTTGTCGTAATCGCAAACAGTCAAAGTTGTAAGTATCTCTAGTTGAAGTTAATTTCAAATTTAGTCGGAATGACTATTAGTGAAAGACGAAAAAACTTACAACCGGCAATAGTCAAAGCTATAGATGCTAGTAGTCATAGAGGCCAAATAAATTAGTATCTGCTACAATCAGGTGCAATTGCAGTTGCAAGTGCAAGTAGTCGCACTAGCCATTAGATGTCGCCGAATTCACGAGTACTAGCATCCCTATTACAAATAGTTTCATGGTGCTTTACCCCAAAGTATATTTCTGAGCTGAAGCTCATACATAAATTGCAGGAGGAACATAAATCAGTATTTCTTTAGTATTACAGTACGCATTTCTGGTAAGGGGATTAAATAAAAAACAAGTTTTTTTTAACTGAAAGTAAAGAACGACTTTAAAACTTAAATGAACATAGATTATTCCGTATATGAAAGCGGCCGTCCCCGCCTCAACGCCTCGTTCCTTATGCTAAAGTTTTTAAATGTTTAAAAAATAGAGTTGTGACAAAGTCAAACTTAAGAGTAAAGAGCGAGACATTGAACAGGGGACAGCCACTGTCATATACGTAATAATTTCTGCTCGTTTTAAGTTTTAACGTCGTTCCTTACTTTCAGTTAAATAAAACTTGTTTTTTATTAAATTTTGAACGTATTTTAATTAATACAGGTTTTAATTTTGGCTCACCCTACTTGAATAATTAAAACAAGATTTGCATATTAATTTTACTTTTATTTGGCTAAATGGCTTTCTTGAGACTTGTTTAATTTTATTTACAAACGTTTTTATTAGTAATTGATTTACGTAACTTACGAATTAACTTACGTAACGAAATTCTATATTCATATATTTTTAATACGTATATTAGGGGATTCACCCCCTAGTCAATACCTTGCTCTTTAAGCTAAAAATTTTGTTTCAATTCTTTAAAAATGACCCCTTAATCATAATCACAAAGGCCTTTAATTAGAATAAATAGCTCTTATGAGAGTACTAGAAAACTACTACTACTACTAACAACTCACCGCAGCACCAAGCCGCATGAGGCAAACACAGCTACGCATGCTCCTCCTCCACCCCAATCTATTCAAAGCCTCCCTTTTTACACCCGCCCACGAAGTTCTCATTTCCTTTAAATCTTTCTTTATGACGTCCTCCCACCCCAGACGGGGACGACCTGCTTTCTATTTAGCCCTAGATGGCTGGCCGAAAAGGAAAATCTTCGGCAATCTGTCTTCCTTCATCCGCACAACGTGCCCTAGCCACCTCAACCTTTCTTTCATTATATCCCTAGAGAGCGGTATTAAGTTTCATTTTTCGTACAGCCTATTGTTTGAAATACGGTCAGTCAGCCGGGTACCCAGAACGATCCTTGAGCAATTTCTCTGGAAAACATCTAGCAAATCTTCATCCGCTTTTTGGAGCGTCCATGCTTCAGAGCCATATTTGACCACTGTCATCACTGTAGCTTCTCATATTCTAATCTTGGTTTGCAGACTTATCTTCCAATTCTTCCAGACTTTTTTTTAACTGTGAAAAAACACCCTGAGCCTTGGCTATTCTATATTTAAAATCTTCACTGCTCCTACCATCTTTACTAATATTACTACCAAGGTAAGTGAAGCTGCCCACCTGATCAATCTTTTCATTACCCAACGTCACCTTTTCATCTTCACTTATTCCTAGACTTAGTGACTTAGTCTTCCTAACATTAATTTTCAAACGAATTCTAGCACCCTGAACTTGCAAAACCTCTAAAACTTCATTTATTTTGCTCAAACTTTCATCTAGGATGCTTAAATCATCAGCAAAATCCAAGTCCAGGAGACTTTTTCCTCCCCATTTGATTCCATGTTCTCCCATTGCCTTTCCTCTGCTCCTTAAAACACAGTCCATCAAAATAATCCATACAAAGGGAGATAGAACACAACCCTGCTCAACTCCTGATTTAATACAAAACCAGCTGCTAACCTCATTTCCTACCTTAACCGCAGCAGTTTTATTCTCGTACATAGCACTAATCACTTTAATGTATTTGTCTGGTATACCATACAAGAATAAAACCTTTAGTAAAGCTCTTCTATCAACAGAATCGAACGCTTGCTCATAATCTATAAAACTGAGGGCCAAAGGTGTTTGAAAACTCAGGCACTTCTCAATTATTAGCCTAAGAGTGAAAATTTGGTCGACACATCCTCTACCTTTTCTAAAACTGCACTGCTATTCTCTTAAAACTTTGTCTACAGCATCTCTCAGTCTAAAAAGTATCATGTTACTAAGTAATTTATTACCTAGAGGGACCAGACTAATGCCTTGATAATTACCACACTCACTTTTATCACCTTTCTTATAAAGTGGCTTAATTAAGGTTTTTCCTAAAATCGTACTTCCCCTTTTTCAAAAATCATATTCATAATCTTCAGTAACTTATTTTTAACCTCAGAGCCACCATATTTAAGAAACTCATTTACCACCCTATCAGCACCTGGAGGCTTATTATTTTTTAATCCTTTTAGTACTTTTGCTAATTTTTCCTCACAAAACAAATCTTCCTTCACATCCAAGGTATCACAAACTTTTTCATTTTCCTCTATATATTGTCCTGCAACTCTATCTCGGTTAAGCAGATTCTCAAAATGTTCGGCCCAAATCTCTTTAGTTTTTTCCTTATCGCTAATTGTGACCCCATTCCTATCTTTAACTGGGCCAAGTCCGGATTGACTACTCCCTCTCAAATTGTTAACGTGCAAGTACAATATTTTACTATTATGCCATCTAGCTACATCTTCAAGGCCCTTGGCAATTTTATACATGGTCTCCACTTCCCACCTCCTTAGTTCATATTTGAATGCTTTCTCCACTTTCTTTACATTTCTTTTGTTTTCATACAATCTATCACAGAGATAATTCTTGTACAAGTCCTTTCTCCTTTCAATTAAACATAAAGCTTTTTCACTAATATTCTTAGCTGCACTTCTAGTTTTCTTCCCTATTACGCCTTCAGCAACTTCACAAATTGTTTTTCTAAAATCATTCGATCCATCTTCCACATTATCAAATTTTAAACTCTCAAGTTTAGTATTCAAATGCTCCTAGAAAGTTTCTCTCAAATTCTCATCCAGGAGTCTACCAACATCATAACTTCCCGGATGGTGGTTACCCTTCCGATATTTCAGCTTTAAATTAACCCTTGACGCTACTAGATGGTGATCTTTACTTTTAACATCAATAACAGCACTAATCATTGAAATTATTTTCGCCTCAGGAAAAGCAATGATCCTGAATACCAGTGCAGGACGGGGATCACATATCTTCTCAAGTCTACACCAAAGTGCTTAAGCCAGCTTAGAACTGGACAGCAAGAAGTCCCCGGGACCTCCAGTATGAATGAAGGCTTTGTGCAATTATGAGCCCATCTTGGTCACAACATGGTTTTCAGCACTTGGCGTTGCTCTTCTATCAACAAGAGTCGAAATCCTGCAACGACACTCTCAAGCCTATTACCTCCGACACATTATATATTCATGCCTACAAATATTATGCTACTACGGGGAGGCAACCCATAATAGATAAATTAGCTAGGAAGAGGTTTTTCAGCCCAAAGACGCCCGTCAAAACAGACCAAGCCCAGAAAAATTATCCATTAATCAGAATCCTGTGCGAATGCTGTGTCGTTTACTAGGCTATAATTTCATCGAGGGACGCATTCCTCAAGGTGGAATAGAGCTGACCGTAAGGTCCCCATTCTTGCAGGTACCCTGAAAAGGTCGAGGCAGCCCTTTGCAGTGGCCGTTGTCCATAGATCTGGATCTTACGCCCTGCCACAGTTGTCCTCCTATAGAGGATACTCCCGCGATGGTGTTCTGCATCACCATGCAATTTAACCCATTACTGGGAGAAGGTTTGCAACTCATGGGACTTGTGGACAAACCAGTGGGCCCTTTTGAGTGTACATTTGAGGGTCCTTCTTCCTCCTCGGCTTATATTTATGACCCCTAGCGAGGGTACCCCAGTTTCTATTATGGACCCCCAGAGAAAAGGTACCCACTTGGTCCGTGCCTCCTATGGAGGTATCCCACATATCTGTAGAGCGTTCCCTTATCACCACCTGGGAACACGCTGAATGATCTGGGGGAGGCCAGATGCTACTGGTGGTTTTGTTAACCCCAAAGGGATTAGCTCCTCAACATCACCAAAACCTTTTTAATCATATCCCTTAGAGCCTAAATTGGCACCCAGCAATTGTCTTTCCTAGTTATCTTGTTGTTCTTTTCTTTTTATTCTAAGTAGAATTTAATGTTGGTTCCACTTTTCTATTTCCCTGAAAACTGAGATATTCAATCAGTTTCGGTCTGCGATTCATTGTATTAAAAAAAAAAATCCATCATATTATTTATTGCTTGAATGATAAAGACATACAATCAAAGTTTGTTTTCTTTATAGGAGGAATTATCTCTTCATTTTCAAGTTCTAAGGTTGCTCCTAACTTTCGATTAAAATTTTCGTGTTTACGCTCTTTAAATACCATATCCAAGGTTATCATACATAGAAGGGAGTATGCAGCTCCGAGCAATAATAGGAAAATAGAAGTTAATAATGAAATAACAAAACTTACCAAAATGAATTACCAAAAAGATAATAATGAATACAAAACTTACTTAGTCGAAAGATCTACTGAAAGATATCTGAAAATATCTAATAATAAAAGGCAATCAAGCCAGTAGCTCTGTAGCCCAAAGAGTGAAGCAAAAGGAAAAGGGCTAAATAGTATTACTGAAAAGCCCGCCTGCTGTTAAATAGAAGAAGAAAAATTTGAAGTCATTTATCTTTGTGAGATATGTCCAAAAAGTTTTAGTATCCCAATAGAAAACAGACACATTGAAGTAAGTGGGTATTATATTCTACTCAAATTTGGATAGAGGTAGGTAAGGTTTTAAAGTTTATGTGCATAATGATATTGATTTTACTTGTGTCCTGCTCCAGTGTGATTATGAACCATGGATTGAAAATGTGTTTGTGAAACTGAATTAGCAAGATAAAAACTTTCTAATTGGCTCTGTATACTCTGTGTATACCTCTGCCCCTGATAGAAACGTTTGTAAAATTGCCCTTGCTAATCTTATTTTGAATACTAAATCTATAAGAGCTGATTCATTTTTTTTGCTCCTCATTTTTGTCATCCCTAATTGATAATTTCCTTTTACAGTCTGTTAACACCCCAACTCTGAGCATCCATAATCAACTAACATAACGGCAATATTTAGAGAACTATTGACAGACCTAGAAGGGAAACACCCCCACGTTAGTGTCATTAAATATTCGAAAACTTTACTGTATACCCCCCAAAAGAGCAAGAAATAAAAATAAATGGGCTAAATACAAGAAAACTTAAAAAAAAGGTTTTCACCAAGTATAAACTAGCAAAAAATTGGGTGGAAACATTGGTCAGATCTACCTTCACTGAGTAGGAAGAGAAACTAGCTAATAATAGCAAAGACAATTTAAAAGCCTTCTAGAGATATGTGTGCTACAGAAAACCAGCCAGGCATCTCATACCAGAGATGACCTTGCCAAATGGGGATAATATAACACTCCCAACTGAGCTAGCAAAAGAACTTAACCAATCTTTATCAATAAATTTTTGTGAAGAAGACCCCTATGGGCAACTTCCAAATCTACCAGCTAAGCATGTCACTATCCCCATTCCCAAGACGATATTTACAACCGAAGAAGTCAAAAATGGTTATCTAAGATTGATATAACTAAAGCAAGAGGTCCTGATGGAATTCATCTAAGGGTCCTGAAAGAAATAGCAAACCAGATAACCTCCCTATTGGCCAACATCTTTAAATACAAGTGAAGTCATCAAAGATCAGAAATCTGCTAATGTACTTCATGTATTCAAAAAAGGAAAGCGTAAAGATGCCAACAACTACAGACCTATCAGTCTGACATCTGTACCCTCTAAGATAATGTAAGGCATGACAATGATGCCATCATAAATCACCTGACAGCCAATAACCTTTAGCCCAACTGCCAACATGGTTTTAGAAAAGGCATGTTAATAGATACAAACCAACTTGACGCCTATGATGACATTACTAAGCTTATTGATAAGAGGATAGCAGTGGGTTTTCTTCTACTTGATCAGGCTAAGGCATTTTAGAAGGTTCTTTATCATAGACTGAAGCTAAACCTAGAATACCATCAATTAATTAAAGAAGTTATTGACTGAGTTACAGTATTTCTGACAGACAGAATGCAGGTTGTTGTTCTCTCAGCTTTTGATGGCTCACTAGTTTACTGCAACCAGTGAAGAGTAGGGTACCTCAGGGCACCTGGCTTGGCCCAACTTTATTCAACATTTATATTAGTAATATCCCTGATTGCACAAAAAGATACATGACCTTTTATGTAGTTGACTCCAAGCTTGTGGGGGTGGCAAATACTGCTGAAGTAAGAGCCTCTCAGTAGGAAGACCTGGATAATCTACCAAACTGGTCAGAAAAATGGCTACTACAGTACAATGCTAAAAAAAATGCAAGGTGCTCTACCTAGGACCCAATAACTGTCAGCAACCTTTGGCTTAAAGAGTGAGGTATTGACTAGGGGGTCTTTCTCGAGACTATTTTCGGTTCGTTTTAAGTTTTGATATTGTTCCTTACTTTCAGTTGAAAAACCTTTTTTATATTTAATTTCGGATCTTTTTCTTTAATAATGCTGGGAAATCCTGCGCCCCCCTCATAGCATTGTCCCTTCCCCCATGAAAACTTGCTTCATGGAAAGATTTTCCCATATAACCCTTAACCCCCCCCCCACCTACCAGAAAAAATCCCCCCTGAAAACGTCTGTTTACTTCCCAATAACCAATACTGTATGTTAATATTGGGTAAAGTTCATAAATTGCAGCCCTCCCCCGGGGATTTCGGAGGATTAAGTCAACCTAAAAGACATAGTTATCATATTTTCAACCATGTTGAACAAAATGGCTATCTCAAAATTTTGATCGGGTGACTTTGGGGAAAAATGAGCATGGGAGGGGGCCTAAATGCCCTCCATTTTTTGTTCAATTTAAAAAGGGCACTAGAACTTTTAATTTTAGTTCCAATGAGCCCTCCTATTATATACTAGGACCACTGGGTCGATACAATCATCCATGGGGAAAAAAACAAAAAAACAAATAAACACGCATCCGTGATCTTTCTTCTGGCAATAAATGCAAAATTCCACATATTTCCAGATAGGTGCTTGAAACCACTAAAGTAGGGTTCTCTGATACGCTGAATATGATGGTGTGATTTTCATTAAGGTTCTATAATTTTTAGGGGGTCTTTCCCCCTTTTTTCCAAAATCGGCCAAATTTTCTCAGGCGCGTAACTCTTGATGGATAAGACAAAACTTGATGAAACTTGATCCGTTTTTTAGAGTTTTGGTTACCATTGAGACGGGTCACTCCTTACTTACAGTTCGTTACCACGAACTGTTTGATATCCGGATATCTTGACGGCAACACCTGCACAGTTTCATGCACCATGTTTAAAAAACATTCCTATGCGTAGCGTAAAATTTTCAATAGTAGCCATAATATTATCAAAACATTGCATCCAATAGGTTGCAAAGAGAGAAATAATCTCTATAAGAACGGTTACATTCTTAATGGGAGCTTCCCCTAAGCCAAAAATTGCGCACAAAGGGGAAAACGCTGCAAATTTATGTGGAAGATTTGTGGAAAAACAGGTGTAAACGTCCATGTTTGAATCATTCTTTTGAAATGTAGAGCTGTAAAATGAATTTGTCAAGTCGGGGTTCATAAATACTGGTGGGAAATGAAGCTGGACCGACAACTTTTCACTTTTAGAACACTACTACTACTACTACTAACAACTCAATGCAACACCAAGCCGCGTGAGACCAACATAAGCTTCCCCTCCATCCCAATCTATTTAAAACCTCCCACTTTTGACCCTCCCGGGAGGTTCATATTTCACTTAAATACTTCTTTATTACATCCTCCCATCTTAACCGCAGAAGACCTGCGTTCGGTTTGTTCCTGGACAGTTCGTCAAAAAGAATAATCTTTGGCAATATTTCGCTTTTTATCCGCGGATCGTGCACTAGCCATCTAAACCTTTCATTTATTATAGGCCTAGAAAACAGGATTGAGCTGCATTTTTAGTATCTCCTAATGTTTGAAACACGGTCTGTCAGCCGGGTGCCCAGAACAATCCATAGGCAATTGTGAAAAAGACAATATACTAACAGAGTATTAGAATGTGTGTTAAGTTCCCTTTCCACGATTTTTGACAATATTAGCGTACTGCCATAACCCACTTAGCTAAGAACTCCAATCTCATCATTATCTTAAAAAAATGATCAGTTTAGTGTAAACATATCCTAAGATCCTATAACTTGTGGGGTGACTAAGGTAATAAATGAGACTACAACTCAAATAGTCTCCACCATTGAGAAACTTGAACAAAACAACCTAAGAGCTTTGAATGTTAATCACTGGCTCAATACCTAACCTGCACATGAAAAGTAGGCCGATTCTTATGGAACCAAGAGATACAAATGCGTTGTCGTTACACATGAAACAGAAGTTCCACTCGAAATATAGTTGTTTTGTACTACCAGCTTTAACTGTTTTTTACCCATTTCCCAAAAGCAATACCATTCTATGAATTAAAAGAAGAGCATGAAAATATCCTAATTATACAATGAATTTTACTTTTAATATTTGTTATCAAAAATCCCAAAGATTATTATGGGGTACTTCAACACTATAATTGACAAAATTAATAATAGTTGGTAAAGTCTACTGTGATGTTTTAGTCGTGAAAATGTCTTGATATTTTTTGTTAGAGGAGAGCAATTGCTCAAATTTCGTTGAAAAAATGAATTGCTTATAAAAAGAGTAATATTAAAGTTTTGCTGTCAATGTAACGCATTATGCACTAGTTTATGAGTAGGCATCAATAGTATAGACATATTTATTTGAACCTTTGGACTCTATTGAATGAAAGGGCTATTTCAAATTTTAATCATTTTTTGGGGGGTTAAGGGTGGCTAAACACACCATTGGAGGGTGCTTGTAGTCCTTTAACTATATTAAGACATACCATTCAACAAGCTCTGAAAGTTCCAATTTAACATCCCCAGCACTTCTTTAGATCCTGCAAATCTGCCGTTTTGATAGACTAGATACATAAAATGTCTTTTAATGTTTTAAAATGCCTCTCAATTTTACTCCAAATACCCATCAACATTTTGGATACATCAAAAGTCGAATAATTCTCATTCTACTAATATTAAACCCTGCTTGTAAATAATTGACATATTGCATAGTTTAAAATCCTTTCCGCTGGGTTATCGGATAGATTGCATCACTTGAGTTTTAGCTATTAGACAATTTGATTAGGTTGAATAGAACTATAATCACGAAATTTCAATCATTTTAGAGTTGACGAGGCACCTTAAAAGAGCAAGTGGGATACAGTTTTCCATCCTGTCTGTTTTGAATATTCCCTCAACATACCTTGAAAGTTTCAACTTATTACCTCAGCCATTCGTAACAGACTGTTGATATTCTGTTATGAAAACCAGTAAGGACATAAAGTGTTTATACTTTCTGGTTGGTATTTGTTTTAATATTTCTTTAAGGTTTCATCTTAAAACCCTAAGCATTCATAGAGATCCAAGATAAAACATGCCCTTTCTAATCAGTAAAAAGCCTTGTATGTTAACGATGGTCTACCTACATAACCTTATATTCCTAATCAGGAGATCAGGGGGGATTAGGGATTATTTTCAACAAAATGGTATCTTAAGATATTGATCAGAAGTATTTGGGATAGAAAAGGTGGAGGCTGGTTGCACTTTCATCACTTTTTACTCTTAAAAAGAGCGCTAGAACTTTTGATTTCTTGTTTTACCTGTTTCATTTGTTTTTATATGGTCATCCTTTTCATGTAAAGTTTTTCAGAAAATAATAATAATGATAATAAGACGTTGAAGCATTGTGGCCCTGCAATATAAGTAACTTTATAGCATTGCCTCTGATTTACCGTGCTTGTATGTAAGTGCCTTCCTATCAGTGTTTGTTTTATAATTACTTGCACTGTATTTAATACTGGAAGTTAAAAGAACGAGTTTCATATGATCTTATTTATGATCTGGAAAAGGGGCTCGTTATTTAGTGGTCTTGGCATGATTAAATGTCAGGTTCAATTTAAAACAGAATAACATAGAAAACAAATTATGCACAGTGACTAACACAGTGATGCACAGTGATGTTTATGCACATTGATGAATAGAGCGTGGTTAAGTGCTTTTAGTTTTTTGGAAAGATAGGGAAGGATTTAAAGTCCATTCAAGTTTATTATGAAATTTTTAAATACTAGTTATTTTAAATTAAAAAAAGAAGAAAATCAAATTATATTGATTGATTAGTTTTTGGAGGTGTTTTTAAGTGTGCTAGGGTATGAAAAAAAACATGGAAACCCAGGTTAATATTAACCAGTAGACCTAAAAGAGGGGAAAGAGAGGGAAGTAGATATTTTAGTAGGGACATTTAAGAACTTGTCTTCAGTGCTAAGAAAAGGAAAATACTAAGCTTCTGAAGTGAACTTTAACAAATAAGAAAAAAACACTGAATAAAGCCAATATAAAACCAAGCCAGAGTAAATAAAACACTATTTGTAAATTAAATGGAGCCAATATTTTCTGCTAAGGGGATGACGTAGCTTGTGTTCTGGCCTGATTTTCATTTATATTTCTGCCAGATGATTCAAATTTGAACTAAAAAGAAGTTTTATTTAAATCTCTTAATATTAAATCGAAGAAAATTTGCTACATAGTCATATTTGCATATTTCTTTTTTCTCGCTGTTGCCAACTTCTTAGCCGCATATTTCTTTGCTATTTACCCATGTTTTCGAGTAGTTTTAATTCTTGCCAAAGATTATATTTGAACTGTATGTTTCTTTGTTCTTTAGTTTTGTTTTTCACTCGTTGTAACTATTGCTGAAGGAAATATTCTGCCTGTAAATACTTGTTGTTCTTTATCGTTTTATCATTACTTTAGACATATTTTTAAAACACTTAACCTTAGATACTCAGATTGCTCTTGTCGCAATTGATGGTCTAGGTTTTTCAGTTGTCCTAGATGACAATCTAATCCCTTTTGCCTTTGCTTAGTTTTCATCAATCAACTCCTTAAGCATTTTATATGATCTTAAATTATAATTAGGGCTTTTTAAAATTAAATTTTTTTAATGGACCTTTAACTTTTACCTTGGCTTGTCTTTTGTCATTATGAAAAACCTAACGCCAACTAACGACCTTATAAACTCTAATGTCTTTATTTATAGCTATTTCACCTATTAGAGCTTTTATAAAATGTTGAACGTCTACTTATGCTCCGCCTTTTCTTTTTTCGTTATGAAATACATATGGACAAAACTTAGTTTTATAACAAAAGCACGGTAAGCATTGATTACCTTATCAATGTTAAAATCCCAAGCCTAATCACCATAACTATCATTTTCAATTTTTGTGTGTTTTGATTCTTAGCGTCACTTATCTTCTAACCCCATTTTTCATTCTCCCTCATTTTGGATTTTCAATACCTTAGACAATTTACCACCGCTCTTTCCTTTTGCTAAACTTATTGGTCCAGCTTCACATGATGGTATAGGTTGTATATTTGTTAATAGTTCAGGTGGTTGGAAAAAACCTTCCTTTTCTTCCAACGAATTATCATTAATAACACTTGTAAACGTTTGTTGGTCTGTAAACTTAGCTGGTCCTAAGGAATTAGTATTTTCATTCTCATTACTTCAAACATTTTGCCAATACCCTTTGCTTTAGTTGCAATTTTTGGTATAGTCAACCATGATAGTCCAGGCTGTAGATTTGTTTATTGTTCAGGTGGTTGGACAAAAACTTTTTTTTCTTTCAATGAATTATCTTTTATAATACTTGTGAATTTTCGTTTTTTGGGTCTACCTCTAGATAAGTTTTTCTTATTGATATGTTTTTTCATTCTGAGTATTTTCAAAGATAATTGAATGATTATTGAATGATAATCTGCAAAAAGCAAGTTATTTTCAATGATTATTGGAGCAAACCCATTTTTTATCAACTATTGTATATTAACCTTCAACCTTTTGGTTTTCTTTTTTCAGGTTTTTAATTGTTGCAATTCCTTGTTAAAATTTTTACAAATATTTTTGTAATTGTAATTTTTTTGCTCTTTAAGTAATTATATGTCTTCATATACTGAATTATTTCTAAAATTCTTTGATTGTTCATGCAAGTCCGATTTCTCACACCTAATGTCTATTAAGCTTCAACCTTTTGTTTTTGTTTTTAAGATTTTGAATTGTTATAATCCCTTGTTGAAATATATATATACAATTATTTTTGGAATAAACAGTTTTTTGCTCTTTGAACAATATAATATAAACTTGTCCATGCATAAAAATCTCCAATTTTTTCACATAAGTGTCAAAGCAATACGGATGTATATAAAACAGCGTCACTGACAAGAAGTTTTTTCCAAAATTAAGGCTCTTGACAAATAGCCGTTCCTTTCATAATTCTGTTGTGTGTTTTGTGAGCCCTCTTGTATATAGGAATCACATTGATTCTGTTTGATACCCCCTCAACATTTCACAAGAGTTTTATCACCATATTCTTTGCTCTTTTGGAGACCTGGAATTAAAGACGTTGCCTTACCCAGGTAAAACTTATTTAACTTGTAACGCTTGCCTTATGGGCTGTAGAGGTTAAAATAATCTCGGGATGTGTAGTGAATAGACTTTATCAACTTATTTGAACATTACGGCTATCCCAAATTATGATCATATATCTTTGGATGCAGTTCAGCTACAAAGTAAGTTCGTGGTAGACTGGTTGCCATCTAACCAGTTTAAAACTTAATCCTAAACATGCTTTTAAAATTCAAACTAAATTATCTCAGTTGTTCTTGAAACATTGCAAATACATGTTTTGCATTAAAAGAATACACTTAGCATCTTCATATTTAGGTCAGAATGACACTTAATTTATGGCTTATATTTGTTATTAGTTGATTTATTTTATCCCCAGAGGTAATTAACATGGAAAGGATGGTTGCAGAGATCTTTAAATGGGGCTAATTATGTGGGAAATTGGAAGTTCTATTCCCCTTTTAAAAATCAGAAGTGATTAAAGGGCAACTACCCCTCACCCCCGTTTGTCCAAATGCATCCAATAAAAATTTTGAGACAGTCATGATGTTAAAGATAATCATAATATCATAAAACATTGCGTATGGAGTTGGAAAAAAAGAGTGACAAGTGTTGTAAATTATTTTCCCTGGCAATTATAAGGTTTTAATTGAAAAAATATGATCACTTAAAATTTGGAGGGGGTTCATTTGAATGAAAATTGAAAGTTCCAGTTCCTTTTAAAGTCTCAAAAAAATTAAAGTGCAACTACCCACCCACCCCCCCCTCTCCCCAACACGCCTTCTGTTCCCCATGTGCAACCGATCAAAATTTTAGTATTTTTATTTTGTTAAAACTAGGCTAAAGATCATACAACAATGTCTCTGGGGTTGACACAACCCCTTCCCCTGATCTTGGTTGCAAGGAATTTAAGCTTGACCCCAGGAACATACAAGTTTTTATGGATGTGGATGTCCAATGAACTTTAGAGGAGGCTCATTTCAATGGAAGTAAAAAAAAATGTTTTTTTTAAAAATAAAGTATGATTGAAGGCCAATTAGCCCCCTTACGCCCTCACTTCCCAAATTATATCAAAAAAAGATTTTAAGATAGCTATTTTATTTCAAAATAGTCTAAATATTATATAACATTACCTTTTGAGTGAACAGAACCACTCAGAACCCGAAGAAAATTTTCTTCGGTAATTCTCTAGGAGCATATAAAGTTTTTTTTATGAAAGGGATAGTTACACTAACTTTGGATGAGGCTTATTTGGTTAGAAATTGAAAATTTCAGTTCTATTGTATGGTAATAAGCAATCAAAGGGAAAGCTATCCCTCCGTCCCTATGTCCTCTTCTCCAGATGCATCCGATCAATATTTTAAAACAGTCTTACTGCTCAAAATCTTGCAACGATAAAAAAATTTTACCTCCTGGATTGACAATACCCCCCTCAACACTCGGGGCAAGTGCCGTATATTATGTTAGTCGCCCACTGTTAGCATATAAGGTTCTTATGAAAGGGGTGGATGATTAACCGTGGAGGAGACACATTTGATTGGAAATTTGAAGTTATGGTTCCTATATTGACATTCAAAAGTAATAAGGGGAAACCATACCCCCACCCCTCCTTGAGCCGTTTTCCCCCAATGGATCTATTCAAAACATAAAGACAACAATATTGTGAAAATTAATCCAAAGGCAAACCAGCTTTTCCTCCTGGGTTGAAATAGCCCCCCAGCCAAGGGGCTGGGCGGGCTACCGAATACAATTAAAACATTCCAAGTGTTGCTGGCTTGAAAATTGAACATTTAAAGAAACAGTTTCCACTGTTTTGAGCACTCCTAGCAAACGCTGGTTCTGAAAATTGAACATTTTTAAAAGAAAGTCTTCCCTGGTCCGAGATCTCCTATAACTACCAGTTTGTTTTCTTTAACAGTTTATTGGCATTTCCTTAAAGTGTTTTAGCGGGCCCCTCAAAGTGTCCATAGATCCAACCCGGCCTATAACTAATAATCTTTTCTTCATTAGTAGTTTATTTGCATTTCTGGCAGGTGTTTTGGTAGGCCCACTTAAACACCCTACTGAGACTACGGTACTGGTACCCACTATTCTTTTCTTCTGTATTACAAATGGTGCATTTTTGGTTGCCAAGGAAATTCAAGGTTTATTTTAATAATTTTGTTTTTTTAAGATGTAATTCTGAGACCCCATGCATAAAAGGATGGCATGCTAGCCAACATAGCTATTAATCCCTTGTTAGTAATTTGGTCTTAGCAAATCGTTGGTTTTATGGTTTTACAAGAGTTCCGCATGGAATTTTGCTAATCGTCTATTGTTGTTCTAAAAGCCACTCAAGTTTCAGACGTAGCGATAAGAAATCACTTAGATAAAATTGAAATATCTTCAAAGGATATAGAGAGTAAGGCTCTAAAAATGTTTGGGGAAAAGAGAATCGTATGCAATGATTATTATTACCAGTTGAAACCCTAAGCGAAATTTCGGTTTTAGTTTTCAGAAATAAGAACGCATACGATTAAAACACAAGGTGTCCTGCCCGAGGTATTTCCGGTACAGGTTTCATGAGTGTTTTTCACACAAGTTTCATAGCGAAAAATATTCAGTTTATTATAAATCTTGGAAATTTCAAGTTTCAAGCTAATCGGCTTTTGTTAGATAGATGTGAGTAGTTGATGACCTAGGGGGGTATATTTTCCCTTCTGGAATCATATTTTTGAAAAATAGGAGTCTGTGATAGAATGAAAGATCTTAAGCCCGAATGGCCAGCCATGACAAAGAATACAAAGAGATAAAAGTCATTGAAGAAACAAACAAAGTGAGACTACGGCCAGTGGAGAAAAGATAAAAAACAAAATGAATTGGATATTTACCTGTATATAAAGGAAGTGTTTTCAGCTTAAAAGAAACAGAAATTAAAAAACTAAAATGAACTAATAACAGAAAAAACTCACCACGAATATTAAACAACAATTGTCAAAATAGATCCACATATTTTTCTGTCACTAACAGGGTTAATTCAATAAAAACACCAAAGTAACTGGATAAAATATATAGAATTGAAAATTAAGTTAATTATTCTACTACAAAGAAATGCTACTGTTTGCTATCCTTGATGGAATTCTCCTTGGTCTTTCATTGAATCTCATCCCTAAGTGATTTTTTAAAATCTTAATACCCTCATAAACAACTGGTTTATGTTTCAGTAAAACATTATAAATTGGATCAATATTTAAATTTGCTGTATCGGTTTTGATAACTTGGTATATTTTTTTTTATTTCATTAGCCTACTCACCTATTGAGTAAAATCCATATCATTAGAAATTGCCATGGAAGCATCTAATTTGTACATGATGATCAGGGTTTAAGAAAATGCGTTCTGCCAAAGATGAAACAAAGGTCTCAGGAGGCTTGCTCAATCTTGGATGTTTTTATTATAGTAATAGAAAATGAAGATAACATTTAAAGCTAGCATTACTAATGAAAATAAAGATGAATCAACAAAAAGTAAAGCACCTACGAATGTTAATAGTGCTATTGATTGTGTACAAATACAAAGAAAATGCAGAAAGACTGAAGATTTAACAAGTATGGAAGTTATGACGGTCGAATAACATCATACTTATAATAATAAAATTATTTTATAGCCGTACTTGACGGTAAATAAGAGTTTCTCAATTTTTTGTAAGCTATATTTAATGAAGCCACTGGTAGACCAAAATAATAAATATGATCAACAGATTTTTAGTTGCTTTTCCCCAAAACAAAATTTCATTCATAGTGCTGGCCTCCTGTTAAATGTTGCAACTTCGAACTTTTTGGTTTGGACTTAAACACGGGGACTAGGATGGTGAGAAGTGGTGTGGAACATTTGGGAAGCATTATCTTTATATGAGCAATTTCAGCTAAGAGGGTTTAGTTTTGTAGTAATATGCCTTCAGATGAGTTTCTTCATTAACTTGTGGTTCTTATGAAATTTTTACCCTTGCATTAGCCTTTTGTCTTTTAGAAGAAGCTTGCTTGAAAGTTATAATTTGACAGGTTCCCTTATACTTTTTGTCTCTTGAATTAGGGTAGGTAGACCTGTCTGTGCTATGTTTGTAGATGTTTTTCTTGTCTATTTTAAAGAAGCCTTGCTTGGAAAATACGATTTGACATGTACAGTTTTGTTGTCTCTTTGTTTAACTTTTCTATTTTGATATGGTTTTGCTTGAAAGATATAGTTCATAGTTTAGCTTAGGTATTGAAATTTGAGAAATCCAACATGTTAAGAAATTATTACTTGTTTAGTTACTTTGAACCTCCTTAAGACCTTGGGAAATTTCATAGATAATCTAAATTCTTTTAATTTCTAAGGCTTCTATACGTTGTTTTGTCCTTCCAAGTTTATTTACTCTTTTTAATATTATTTTCTGTCAAAATCTCTTTATTCTGACTAGATTATTAAAGTATGTGGAATAAATAAAAATATGACTATTATCCCACTTATTCATTTTTAGAAAGAAGATCAAATGCCCTGATTGGCCCTTTCAACAACATTCAATTACATAGTGTGTTTCAAGTTAGCTCAAATTCCAACAAATTAACTCATGAAATTTTCACTTTAAAACTCTAAGGCCCCTTGAAATGATAGTTTGATAAATAAAAGTAATGAATATGAGTAGTGAAAACCCTATAACTGACAGGCAATTACCAAAGATGAAAGACATTTGGAGTCAAGCCACAAAAGCGCTCTAGAATCCGAACCAAGATCTAAAAACAGCCTATGACGATAACATAACGGGGCTCCAAATATGGAGTCACCAAGAATATTCTCCACCAAAGTGTTAAATACGATATGACAAAAATTCTGTTTCTAATATAGTTTCCTTTGAGTTCAAATATATAAATAAAGCATACATCTGTAATATTCTATCAGTTCAGTTTCATATATTGATTGAACAATACAGTTGACATTATAGAGAATCAGAATGGCTTTAATCAATTCTTCGATTTAAGTTTATTTTATTTATAATTAAATAATCAATTAAGATATGTCTCTATTCAAATAGTTTTGATAGATGCTGCATTTCAAAAGTCTAAGAATTGTATTTTTACCAAAAAATATTGTTTACTCTGAACAAAAGATACTTAAAAATGGGGTTATACATCTTTAATTTACAGATCTGACTATCTCGTAATGGCTAAGGGCTGCTAAAAATTGTTTATTTCAACTAACTTCCGTTTTAGGTTAATATCAAATAGTCTAATAATGCCTTCTTTCAACTTTGACAACTCGTTTTTATCCAAACAAAAAACCATTGTGTGCATTTCACACAATCAAGAGAATTTTAAAAAACATCTGAATGTCAAACTCCGTCGCATCTTTATAACAAGATTTCTTTGTTTGATCTCAGAGCAATGCCAAATATTTTTACACCCCGTAGTCTATAATTAGAGTAAGTAGCCTCGTTAGAACGTGACAAAGAATTACATTTAAACGAGTTCCCCTTTTAAACTTCCGCTCTAACAATTTCCTATTGTTTTCATTAATGCATGTAAAAGAGTAAAGATTTTCCGCATTCTAACAGATACCTGGGGGTTAAATAATTAAATGATTGTACATAAATATAAATGTGGAAGAGGGAAAGGAGTTGCGGAGACGTCCAACTCATTAAGTATAAAATTATTAGTAAAACTGAAGTATATTTTTTACTTAAGGAGATCTCTGGAGAACCATTGCTAAAACAATGAAAATTATCTACAGCAGAAGCAGTAATATAAGACCATGTGTAATAGTGTATGCACACCCTGGCAGACATGAAACTGCCAGTACTTCTGTGATGACGGAACAGGACAATAATAAGCAACATGATGTACCAAAATATGAATTGTCAGTGCGAGGGGTAAGATTAATTATATTTTACCGTTTTTCTTGACTATATTTTCTAATCTAAAATAACTGAATTTCATTGAGTAATGTATGAAAATGATTAAAATTGAAATTTGAAGATGATTTACGTTTGTTCTCGAAAACCGAAAATTTTTCAGACGGCGCCAAAGAGCTGCTTTTAGTATGGGCAGCACTTTAGTAAAAGCACTGCTATATTTTTTTCCTTTCCAATAGATCATTTAGCAGAGAAAACTGAAATGATATATTGAATATTCTAGTAACTATTTAAAAAATAATTCAGTTTTGAGATAGTCATCATAATAATTGAAAAGTTCAAACAACTATGTGTGGAAATAACATATAAACTCCACGAAATGTTGAGTACAGATTCTTAGTTATGCAAATTGATATCTGTTTAAAAATATTTTATTACAGTGAGAAGGGGAATGATGTTACTTTTGTGGGGGGGGATTTGATACGAGGTTTTGCCAAAAAACAGATTTATAGGAATCCGTTTTTCGACTCTTATAAAACAGGATCAATTACAGAATGAAAATGAAAATTATATTATTATTGTAGGTTAGCATGAATAATTTACCACCCCCTCTCCTACCAAGGCAAGGATTGTGTGACATCGGTGAGGATATAACTTTGATCGCTCCTCCTCCGACAGATTTTAGAGACAGTCAACTCATTGAATCGCCATATGTCTACGATGAACTTGAATGGTACAGTAAATTTTAAAAATAGTGTTTTGAAGGTAGTGAAAATTTTAATGATTTGCCTTCTAGCACTATCGATGATAATGATGACCCTGGGTGAAAAGAAGACTTTTTAAAACAATATTTTAATGATAGTAATGTTACTACTTCGTTTAATATACCTCCTAGTGCATTTGAAGAGGGTTTAGAAGTTAGTTTTGCCCAACCAGATGCATTTGAAGATCAAGGTGTGTCAAAGGACGGTTTCTGCTATATATATCAGACGAGCCCTAACACTTGTAGATTTCTACATAATTTTTCCAGAGAGTTAAATGAGAATCATCCCCCATTGATTTAATGGACATAGCCCCAATTGAACCGAGTTTGATCGTAGAAGAAGAACAAAATAAATTTGTTTGGGCCGATTTTTGCAGCCCGAAAACACTTGAGGCTAGTTTGAGAGAACTAGAGGATTTCACTCCTCGTGCCAACCCTCATCTTGAGGTCGAATAGAGTGGGGAAGGTTATGGGGGTGTGCAAATCTCTCCTACATTACCGGAATTTTATCTGACAGAGTCTGTTTTGCCTACAATAGATGTTGATACAGCGATATTTGGGAATCCATTTAATTTGATAAGGGCAGGATATATTATAACAGATCCAATAAATATTGTGCATACGTATGCGGGCAAGATACAAGCCCTTCTTGAATAACAAATTCGGACTTGGGGAGGTCAGGATAGCCTAAAAGCCTCAATAGCACTTTTATTTTATTTAAATGAAAATTCCGGTGAAGTTTATTTAAATTTTCAGCACACTGAAATGCTAGTCCTTTAACCGCATTCGGAAAATTATGAGGGTGTATTTAGGAAATGGCTAATTAGTATTCTCACAAAACTGGATAATTATAATGAGAAGGGTAGAGACTAAGTGGTTTTATTTATTGAAAATTGAAATTTAAAAAGTATTTTATTTTAAAAGGTGGTGGGGCGAGGCAGAGGTCTACAGTCTTAAAATATAATCCGATTTTAGAAGGATGTCGTTGTGTAAAACAAATATGTTTCAAAACAGGGCAGCAGTGTTTCTTATACGCAATTCTTAAAACAACCTCTGAAAGATAATGTTACTAAGAGAAAGTTGGACGATTCGGCGGCTAATGGGAGGGAGGGGTCAGATTTCTCTAAAACATAAATCAGTTGTTTAAAATGTAAATGTCCTGCAATACTCACGGGAATATATATTTTTGAACGGGCTAACGAACGTTTAAAGATTGGTGTTACAGTGCTACATTATGAAAAGGAGTTTGAGGAGGATGAGCGCAGTAATAAAAAGGGTGTAATATTTCTAGAGAGGTCTCCGTCGATTAAATCAGTGGAACATCAGGTTTGGCTTCTGTACACACCACCTATAGAATATGATTCAATTTGACATAAATGTTCCAATTTTTAAACAAAGTTTTATGTGAGGGAAAGAAGGGGCGTGGGGTACGTCACTATTGTTCAACATTTCTGTCCAGATTTTGGACTGAATAAAAAGCTAAAGAATCACATGAAACACTGCAAACATCATGGATATCAGTCTTTGAAGACGGTCAGCGATGATAGGGCAATTTTTTGGTTCAGATATTTTCAGAATACACTTTTGCAAAATGATAAGATCAGTTTGGGCTGTGAGGCTAAACTAACAGATGTCAATGACCCACAAAATTCTAATTGTATTAAAGAATATCAAGCTATTGCAGTCTCTTATGCCCATGCTCAAAGCGATTGTTATAGTAAAAGATTATTGACATATCTCATGTTGAAAAATTGATGGTCGTCAAGATCACCCCCTTTGTAAGTCGATAGCATGGGAAAACGGATTATAATTCAAGGTATAAGTTATAATCTGCTTGATTTAATTTATGATATGCTTACAAATCGTGAACGAATTTTATCACTTGACAATAATCTATAAAACTTTTTAAATTCCCAAAAGTCTTATTACCACTAAGCAAATTCGAAAGAAATGAAAGAAAATAGTACTCTTAGTCTTCTAACAACACCAACAACACAATTTAAAAAATAAGATGAAGAAGATTTTAAATCAATCTCAGAAAACAATAGCACACCTAGCAGCACCAGCAACAGTAGTAGAAACATTTATTTGATTACACTGGTGGCTAGAAAAAGCAAGGACGTATTAATATCAACACGACAGCCCTCTAGTGTGCAAATGGGTAGCGGAAATTAAACTACGTGTTTGTGTCCAAAATGGTCGAAGTTTTTAAACATGTTTATGAAAATATTGTTGAAGCGGGAAGTGTAAGTTCCCCCACAACACTTTCTAAAGTCGTCAGTGAAACCCAGTTTCACTCTACATCAATATCATAGGGTTCGTGGCAATTATTATCAACAAACTAAAGCCTTTTTACAATTGCATATAATGTAAGCAGGTCATTTAAATCTGGATGAGATTCAAAGACGTTACAATCAACCCAACAAATATATTCTATTTGCAATCAGTGTATTTAGTCGCTATGCATATGCTGATCCATTGCGGTCAATGAGAGGTGTTGAAATTGCTCAGGCTATAGAAAGTATTCTTGAACAAGATAGTTATAGAAAAATTAAAAGTGATCGTCGTAGCCAATTTGTTAATCCCCATTTGGAAAAGGTATTATTAAAATATAACACTAATGCTCTATCATAGTCATAGCCCGATAAAGGCTGCATTGGCCGAATGATTGATAAGAACTTTTTGACTTTTAATTTCGAGATATTGAACATTGAAAAACACTGCTGCTTTTATTCATGATTTAGATAAAAGCATGCAAATTTATAATCAATGACCCCATTGATCTCTGTTCAACTTTAGCCATCAGGAAGTTCATCACAATGAAAATACGATTGACACTTTTCTTAAACAATATTCCAGTTCCAGTGAAAAGGCTGTGAAGAAAAATTCAATGTTGGTGATACTGTTGGAAGTCATAGAAAAGCTAAAATCGTTGATTAGGGGAATGACTTATGGTCCACAGAACTTTTCAAAGTGTCAAAAATCCTAGACACTAAGCCCATAATTTATCGTCTACGAGAGACCAAAGATGGTGAGATTCTCGGTGGATTTTATTATTATGAATTAAAAAGGTTAAAAATAAGGGTGAAATCTATCAAATTGAAAAGATGTTAAAGAATCGTACTCGCAGGAGCAAGAGGCAGCTGCTTGTTCGCTGGCAAGGATACAGCTTTGATTTTGATTCTTGGGTAGCAGTTAAGGACATTAGCAATGCGCAATGACTTCTATGCGACATTCATGTCCAATGTAACTGATCCACTCTACAATGATTTAAATAAAACAAGTGATTTTTGGACAAAATTCTCTCCCACCATCAAATTCGATGGCAAGTATGAAGTTGCTCTTGTCGACTTTATTCTTAAAAATACGCATGATATCTTGAGAAAAGATTATATATATGATATAAAAATTATACCACATGATTGGCAATTTGTTAACGATCAATAGATTGAAAAGATCGAATTATTTGAATACCCATTTGTTGAATTACCAAACAAGGAACTCAAGTTTATGGGGGATTTGCATCGTACAATCAATAAAAGAATATTCGCTCGTAAAAAAAGGAGCTATTCAACTATTCATAGGAAGAGAACAAGATCTACATTACTTCAACCATGGCCAATGAAAAGGTTATTCTCAATGATAATCTAAGAGACATTCTTGGTTTTAAACACAATATAATCAATGGTAAAAGTGCTGGAAACACTAGTGTCATTTATGCTGACTATCCACCTGCTTTCTCTTAGGACATTTATATTTTGTCTATGCTTAATTCGTTGAAACATCTAGAGTTGGCAATAGCAATGTTACTCTCCTACGAGTTTTTGAACGAAAAACCAGTCAAGATCATATTCATCATTACAATATAGAGAATCTTCATTATATCCCTGTAAAAACATCCTATTTGGAACTCTGTCATTTAACACTTTTAACTGAATTAGGTGATCCTATAGCAATATCAAAAGGTTTGGCTGAAGTTCCAACCGAAGAAGTCACTACCAGATGATAATATAATAATTTTTTTTTAATTACGAAAAAGATTAAAAAAAAATTACAATTTTATCATCTGGTGGTGACTTCTCTATAACTTTTCTATTCCTTTCATTAGGTTTATTATCACCTGATAATTTATTTAACAAACTACAAGTCCCTGGACCATTCATGAACTCAAGAGCGTCATCCGTAGTCATACCTAACGTAGGTATGTGTATGCTCTCTTGGAAAGTGTTGCAATTAATGCTGAAGTTACTGAGCTCTGATAATTGAACCCCTGGTGTAGTAGTAATAGCTTCGTTTTTTTAAGTCCTCTTGTAATTTGGTGATTTTTTTTATTTAAGGGTCACTTGATTGATTTGTAGTAAGGATTATCTTCTATAAGAAGACGATGGGAATTATGAGAGTTGATATCTTCTCTTTCTTTTTCAATTCCCAGATCATGTCCATGGAGTATATCTTGACCCTTTTTTTGTCATTAAGAAATAAGTCAACTAGTTTGCTTCAATCTTATTTGGCTGCTTCATGGTTGAAATTCTCCTCTAACTATGAATTGTATTTAGCTCGGAGATTAGCAAGCTGTTTGCTGTATTTAACATATTCAACACAAGGGAAGTCAACACTTTTACATACATTTTTTACATCCTTTTTTACATTTTTTACATAATTAACATACATTTTTAAAATATTTTATTCGAAGGATACTAAAATCAATATTATACTGGTATGAGAGTGTTTTTTCCACCATAAAGTCATTTAGACTAGGATTGTCTACGTAAATCTTGAGAAACTGCTTGTAAGTATAACCACGACATCTGAAAACAAAATATAGCAGTGCGTGGAAAGCACAGGTTTTACTCGTTAGATCCTGCACGATCTTCTTGTTTTGAATAATAGTTTCCCCACTGATTTCAATATAAATGTTAATTTGTGGAGTTTAGAATGTATATGGTACGCCAAGAGGATCAAGAAAATTTATATTCTTCAATGTTTGAAAGAGGCACAGCCAATGGCCTGTCTTTACATTCGTTGGACTGCTATTAACAATGATAATGGTATTGTTTACACTTTGAATTTTTTCAAGAAAGTCCAATGGTATACATTCAGAATTTATATTTGTTCATATATGGATCCATACTAAATCCTCTGATTATTTGACTAGTGCTGATGGTGCAAGGTTTAGTAGAACACTACCTTTGGGAGTGAATTCCCAATAGGTTTCAAATTGTTTTAATGAGATTAGTGCTATATTTTCAGCTAATGTTTCGTAAAATGTGCGCTCTCTATGTTCACTTCCCGTTCGTTCTATACTCATATCCTGAGTGCCAGACAAATCCAGTACATTGATACCATACTTTTTAGCAGACATTTCTTCGGTTATACCATTTTCAAATAGTTTTGAAACTCAATCTAGGGATTGCATTGTCAATTCATACAGTGTTCTATAGAATTTATCAAAAGATAGATTGTAGAGTAGAATTCCATGTACTTTACACAAAAGAGATTAAAGTCCAAATTTTTCAAATTTATTTAGACAACCTGTCCACGATCCTATTGCATTAGCACTTTTTACAATTGCCAATGCTAATTTTGAAGAAATTTCACCATTGATAAATCATGAGTCGGTGAAGGTGCGTGAACTGGTTGCAATATGACGTTGATTGGTGATTGCACGAGGAATAAGTAGTTTAATATTATTTTCACTAGCTCTCAGTGTTTCCACTGCCAAAGCAACAGAAATCATAACCTTCTGCTTTCGTAAATGAAGTATTGCTGAGGTGAGAGAGAGAGTTACATCAGGATTGGCAGGACATTCCTTTCGTAAAATGAAATTGGATAAAGCAAACGTAAATTTTATATCCACTTTAATATTTGGTGGTCGCCATCGGGGTATTTTAAATACCTCATGATTTATTTTCCCAAGTAGATGTAATTCACTAGTTGTCATATTTTTAATTGCATCTGTACTTTCAGTATCTGTTATATATTCATATCCATTAGGGAAGCCCCTCAGTTCGTTTTATGACATGTCCATAAAGTAGTCTTCATTGGAATAAACTTGAAAGTGGATATTATCAGAGAGCCGTTGTTGTGGATAGAATTGTTGACAGTAACCATGTTTTAAACTCAAATCAACATTTTCTGCATTGAATAGATTTAAAGATGAAGTGATTGAAGGATCGGAATCCTTGTGAAGTAGCTATGTCATTGTTTAGTCTAGGATAAGAAATCCTGTTTTCATCTAAGAATTCTTTTCCTTGGGCTTCTTATTATTGGAGTTTTTTATTTTCTTTGACAAGAGTGATGTCTTTCGTTTCTGACCTGAGTAGAGACTGATGAGAGATGCACTGTTTCTCAACCTTTTCAGCCCTTTTCCATTTCTCGAGTTTTAAATCGCTCACCAAGGGTTTGGGCGCTGGCCCTAAGATATTCCGACACAATTTAATTGAATCCTTGCCAGAGCTCCAATTGTGCAGTGTCGAGGATAAAAAATCTGTTGCAGCCGGTACAATATATTTTTTAGCCTGGGTAGTACAGAGTAAAACAGCTTAGCAAACCAACTGCCAAGACCTTAGCCCGACATTGATGAACGACCTTTGTAATAGTCCACTCCATTGCCCATTTGTCTTGGACCGTGAATAGCAACATAGCAATCATGTCAGGATAAATGAATACTATTTTTCTATTAGACATCTTACTATTGAACGCGGACAACGATGGGTCAAAAATGACATTTAATCACGTCCAAACCTTTTGATATTGCTAGAGGATCTATCTTGATCCTCAATATTTGCTCTATATTGTAATGATGAATATGATCGTGACTGGTTTTTCATTCAAGATCTCTTAGGTGGGTAAAATTGCTATTGTCAACTCTTGATGTTTCAACCAATGAAGCATAGAGAAATATAAATTTCCTAAGAGAAAGCAGGCGGATAGTCAGCATAATGACACTTTTACCATTGATTATATTGTGTTTAAAACCAAGTACGTCCCTTAGATTATCATTGAGAATAACCTTTTCATTGGCAATGGTTTAGCTAATGTAGATCACGTCCTCTTCCTTTGAATAGTTGAATTCAAAGGCTCTTTTTTTACGAGCGAAAATTCGTTTATTGATTGTAAGACGCAAATTCTCCATAAACCTGAGTTTCTTCGTATGGTAATACGACAAATGAGTATTCAAATAAATTGATCTTTTCAATCTCTTGATCGTTAACAAATTGCCAATCATGTGGTCTAATTTTCATATCATATATGTGATCTTTTCTCAGGATATTATATGTATTTTTAAGATTAAAGTCGACAAGAGCAACTTCTATCTAATAGAGCAACTTAATCTAATATTAGATCTTTGTTTAAATTTAACCGAAGGCAATGTACAGTGGTCAGAAGGTGTTAGAAAACAGACAAAGCAACATCGTTCCACTCTACGTGCCTTAGTTTGCAATCACAAAGGAAAATATTTTAAAGGAAAACGTCTTCTTCAGGTGGGTGGTAGGTTTTTTTACACTTTTATTGTCAATAATTGCAGGACTTTCTCTAAACAGTTTTCTCTAGATGGCTAAACCCTACAAATTGACCCCAATAGAGCTAACCCTTTCACCAGTCAAACACTTTGAGGACAATCTAAGCAAATTCAATAATGATGAGAATATTACCGATGATAAAAAGCTAGTTTTACTTCAAGATGCGCTTCAGTGAGTGGACAAAAATAAAACCTATCTCTGTAAGATTCTGCTACTGCTGGAACAACAGCAATAACAGCACAATCAAATTAAAGAATATAGTACTCCTAGTCCTCTAACAACACCAACAACACCATTTAAAAAACAAGAAGAAGAAGATTTTAAATCAATCTCGGAAAATACTAGCAAATCTTGCAGCACCAGCAGCAGCAGTAGAAACATTGATTTGATAACACTGGTGGCTAGAAAAAAGCGACGACGTATTGATATCAACTCATCGACACCACAACCCTCTAGTTTGCAAATGGGTAGCGGAAATCACACTACGTGTTTGCGTTCAAAATGATTGAAGTTATTAAACGTGTTTATGAAAATATTAGCGAAACTGGGAGTGTAAGTTCCCCCGCAACACATTCTAAAGTTGTCAGTGAAACCCAGTTTTACTCTACATCGAAATCATAGGGTTCGTGGCAATCATTATGAACAAACTAACGCCTTTTTACTATTTCAAAAATACAAGCAGATCTTTCAACTCGAGATGAGATTCAAAGACGTTACAATTAACCCTATAAATATATTCTATTTGTAATCAGTTTCCTTAGTCACTATGCATATGTTATTCAATTGCGGTCAAAGAGAGGTGTTGAAATCGCCTGAGGCTATAGAAAGTATTCTTGAACAAGATAGTTATAGAAAGCGTCAAAGTGATCGTGTAGCAAATTTTTTTATCCACATATGGCAAAGGTACTCTTGAAATATAATACAATGCTCTATCACGGTCATGGCCCGATAAAGGCTGCATTGGCCGAACGATTGATAAGAAATATTCGACTTTTAATTTTAAGATATTGTGCATTTAAAAATACTGCTGCTTTTATTCATGATTTAGATAAAATCATTCAAATTTATAATCAACGACCCCATCGATCTCTGTCCAACTTTAGCCCTCAGGAAGTTAATCACAGTGAAAATACAGTTGACACTTTTCTTAAACAATATTACAGTGAAAAGGACGTGAAGAAAAAATTCAATTTTCGCGATACTGTTCAAATTAATAGAACACCTAAATCGTTGAAAAGGGAAATAACTTATGGTCTACTGAAGTTTTTAAAGTGTCAAAAAACCTAGACACTACTCCCATAAAATATTGTCTACGAGAGACCAAAGATGATGATATTCTCGGCGGCTTTTATTATTATGATTTAAAAAAAGTAAAAATAATAGTGAAATCTATCAAATTGAATAGATGTTAAAGAATCGTACTCGCAGGGGCAAGAGGCAGTTGCTTGTTCGTTGGATAGGATACAGCTTTGATTTTGATTCTTGGGTAGCAGTTGAAAATATTAGCAATGCCCAATGATTTCTATGTGACATTCATGTCCAATGTATCTGATCCACTCTATAATTATTTAAATAAAACAAGGGATTTTTGGAAAAAATTCTCTCCCAACATCAAATTCGATGGCAAGTATGAAGTTGCTCTTGTCGACTTTATTCTTAGAAAATACATATGATATCCTGAGAAAAGATCACATATATGATAAAAAAATTAGACCACATGATTGACAATTTGTTAAAAATCAAGAGATTGAAAAGATCAATTTATTTGAATACCACTTTGTCGTATTACCATACGAGGATATCAGGTTTATGGAGGATTTACATCGTACAATCAATAAAAGAATTTTCGCTCGTAAAAAAGGAGCCTTTCAATGCATTTATTCAAAGAAGTGGACACGATCTACATTAGCTCGACCATTGCCAATGAAAAGGTCATTCTCAATAATAATCTAAGAGACGTACTTGGTTTTAAACACAATATAATCAGTGGTGAAAGTGCTGGAAACACTAGTGTATGTGTTTATGCTTACTATCCACCTGCTTTCTCTTGGGAAATTTATATTTCTCTAAGCTTCATTGGTTGAAATATCCAGAGATGGCAATAGCAATGTAACCCTCCTACGAGTTTTTGAACGAAAAACCAGTCAAGATCATATTCATCATTACAATATAGAGCAAATATTGAGGATCAATATTGATCCTCTAGCAATATCAAAAGGTTTGGCCGTGATTCCTTCTCATTTTCGACCCATCGTTGTCGGCATTCAATAGTAAGATGTCTAATAGAAAAATAGTATTCATTTATCCTGACATGACTCCTATGTTTCTATTTATGGTCCAAGACAAATGGGCAATTGAATGGACTATTACAAAGGTCGTTCATCAATGTCAGTCTAAGGTCTTGGAAGTTGGTTTGCTAAGCTGTTTTACTCTGCACTATCCTTGGCTAAAAAATATATTGTACTGGCTGCAACAGATTTTTTATCTTCCACACTACATGATTGGGGCTCCGGCAAGGATTCAAAAAATTGTGTCGGAATATCTTAGCTCCAGCGCACGAACCCTTGGTGAGCGATGTAAATCTCGAGAAATGGAAAACAGTTAAAAAGGTTGAGAAACAGTGCATCTCTCATCAGTCTCTACTCAGGTCAGAAACGAAAGACATCACTCTTGTCAAAGAAAAGAAAAAACTCCAATAATAAGAAGCCCAAGGAAAAGAATTCTTATATAAAAACAGGATTTCTTATCCTAGATTATACAATTTGATATCTACCTCACAAGAATTCACATCCGTCAGTTACTTCATCTTTAAATCTATTCAATGCAGAAAATGTTGATGTGAGTGAAAAAAATGGTTGCTATGAACAATTCTATCCACAACAACCGTTCTTTGATAATATCCACTTTCAAATTTATTCCGATGAAGACTACTTTATGGATATGTCTGCGTTATTTATCGATTTACATGTATTAGTCAAGACATTTGACAGTACAATGCCAATTCTTTTCAATTTAATATTCTATGAAAATTGTATATTGCATCATTTATTTCAAAAAATCAGTGTCTACGTAAATAGAAAACTGGTGAGCACCAGCATTATTCTCTCAAATTAACGAGCTAAATACAGTTCATGTTGATGACACGAAAGTCATAAAATGAACTGAGGGGTTTCTCTAATGGATATGAATATATTACAGATACTGATAGTACAGATGCACTTAAAAATGTGACAACTAGTGAATTACATCTAGTTGGGAAAATAAATCATGACATATTTAAAATACCCCAAAGGTGACCACCAAATATTAAAGTGGATATAAAATTTACGCTTGCTTCATCCAATTTCATTTTATGAAAGGAACGTCCTACCAATCTAGATGTAGCTCTCTCTCTCCCCTCGGCAATACTTCATGTACGAAAGTAAAAGGTTATGATTTCTGTTGCTTTGGCAGTGGAAACACTGAGAGCTAGTGGAAATAATCTTAAACTACTTATTCCTCGTACAATCACCAATCAACGTCATATTGCCACCAGTTCACGCATCTTCACCGACTCATGATTTATCAATGGTGAAATTCCTTCAAAATTAGCATTGGCAATTGTAAAAAGTGCTAATGCAATAGGATCGTGGACAGGTTGTCCAAATAAATATGAAATTTTTGGACTTTAATCTCTTTTGTGTAAAGTACAGGGAATTCTACTCTACAATCTATCTTTTGATAAATTCTATAGAACACTGTATGAATTGACAATGCAATCCCTAGATCGAGTTTCAAAACTATTTGAAAATTGTATAACCAAAGAAATGTCTGCTAAAAAGCATGGTATTAATGCACTGGACTTGTCTGGCACTCAAGGTATGAGTATAGTACGAACGGGAAGTGAACGTAGAGAGCGCACATTTTACGAAACATTAGCCAAAAATATAGCACTAATCTCATTAAAACAATTTGAAACCTATTGGGAAATCACTCCCGAAGGTAGTGTTCTACTAAACCTTGCACTATCAGCACAAGTCAAATAATCAGAGTATTTAGTATGGATCCATAGATGTACAAATATAAATTCTAAATTTATACCATTGGACTTTCTTGAAAAAATTCAAAGTGTAAAAAATACCATTATCATTGTTAATAGCAGTCCAACGAGTGTAAAGACAGGCCATTGGCTGTGCCTCTTCCAAACATTGAAGAATATAATTTTTTTTTGTCCTCTTGGCGTACCATATACATTCTAAACTCCACAAATTAACAATTATATTGAAATCAGTGGGAAAACTATTATTCAAAACAAGAAGATCGTACAGGATCTAACGACTAAAACCTGTGCTCTCCACGCACTGCTATATTTTGTTTTCAGATGTCGTGGTTATACTTACAAGCAGTTTCTCAAGATTTACGTAGACAATCCTAGTCTAAATGACTTTATGGTGGAAAAAACACTCTGATACCTGTATAATATTGATTTTTGTATCCTTCGAATAAAATATTTTAAAAATGTATGTTAATTATGTAAAAACTGTAAAAAAGGATGTAAAAAATGTATGTAAAAGTGTTGACTTCTCTTGTGTTGAATATGTTAAATACAGCAAACAGCTTGATAATCTCCGACCTAAATACCGGTTCTGTGTTAATATCTATCGATTTTTTAAAATAATTTGTAAGATCAATTTAATTAAAAACCCGCGATCATACTGATCAATTTGCAAACAAAATTATAAATGAACTAAAAAGTTTAAACAAAATGGCAAAATTACTCCACAGCTATACAATAAATTTTTCCCCCGCGGTAGCTTTTGCCCAAAGTTTTATGGTCTACCAAAATTACACAAGCAAGGCACTCCTTTAAGGCCCATAGTAGCTTGTACGAAATCCCCCACATCCAATATTGGGAAATGGTTATGTACAGCCTTTAAACCTTTACTTTACTCTCAAAAATCATGTATATTTAATTCAGTAGATTTGGTTGAAAAACTTAAAAACTTAAATATCTCAGAAAATACAATCATAAGTAGCTTTGACATTGTTTCAATGCATACAAATATTAATGTCACAGTAACAGTTATTAGAAAATAAAATCAAAGAAAATTATCACTTAATAGAAGCCTCAGCAGCAGGAATAGATTGTGATGCCTTAATGACCTTGGTTAAACTCTGTAACAAGTACTCAATGTATTTTCAATTCCGTAATTCTTTTTACCAGCAAATTAATGGCTTAGCGATGGGCACGCCCCTCTCCGGGTTACTGGGGAATATTTATGTGGAACATATTGAAAAATGGTCATTAGATTCATATTTTTTAAAAAATTTCTTTTGGGGATGCTAAACGGAAGACGCAATTCCGATCTGGAAATATGGAGAAAATTAGCTCAAGTGTTTCTTAGATCACCTTATTACGTATAATAGAAATTTACAGTTTACCTGAAATTGAGATCGCAAATAAAATTAAATTCCTATATGTTTTAATTACTCGTAGCTTCGATAAACTAAATTTTACTATTTATAGAAAACCAACACAAAATAATAGACACTTGCATTTTAAATCAAACCAACCCCAACAAGTTAAAAGAACAGTCGTAATATCCCTCGTCGATCGGGCCCTAAACATTTGCTCTGATTCCCACATCACAGCAGAATTAAACTTTATCAATGACATGCTTTTTGTAAATGGGTATCCTATGATATTTATTAATTGTGTAATTATTTGTAGACTGAAAAGACATTCCCGTAAAATTAATGGTAGTTTACAAAGGGAGATGTCTGACATGCCCTTAAATATAATTTAAATCCCCTATATCCCAAAAATCACTACAAATCTTAAAAAAGTTTGCACAAAAAATAATCTGCATGTAGTATTCACAAATAATTTTAGAATCATAAATTTTCTAAATTCTGGTAAAGATAAAACCCCAGTTACTCGCCAAAGATGGGTCTATCAAATACCATGCGATTGTGGCAAATATTATATAGTTAGAACAGGCCAAAATTTAGAAAAGCGCATACAACAAAATATAGCTGATATTGTCAAAGACTTAGATTCTAATATGTCCACTGTTTAAATCTGATTCTGAATTAGGCAGCCATATTTTTGGAAATCATACTAACACTATACTTTTTGATGAATCTCCCCTTATTAGCAATGACCTTGGTATAAATAAGGAAGTCCGAGACTCAATTGACATTATACTTAATATTAAGAATAATATTTCCTTAAATAGTGACCAGTGGGACTATACACTAAATTCTATTTACAAAAATTTAATTTAAAATTATATTACAAAATATTTAAAAAAACCGATAGACATTAACACAGAACCGGTCACAAAAAGACCTTTGAGGTTTGCTGCCAAAAAAGCTGGATTAGCAATAAGAACGTGTTTTTAATTTATTTTTCTTTCACTTCATTGAATTGTCTTGTTTTACCTTACTTTTTATCAGTCCTGGTTGAACTTCGCTGAAGTAATGATGCTAGGACTGTTTTGAAAAAAATTTCCACTTTTTTGGTTTTTATTGGTCCCATGTTGTTGTGAGTCCTTTATCTTATATATATTTTTGTCTTGCTGAGGACGGCCCTTGGACATAGGGCCGAAATATTCATTCAAATTATCTCCACTGTCTTACAAAAAGATTTCCCCTTTTGTTCTTCGTACTTTTGTTGTTTGTGATGGAAAGGCAGTGTGGTCTTCGTCGCTATAGACTAGTAAGAGCTGCTTATTATCAGATGTTGATTATGGTTCAAAAACTTCGTGGCCATCCCAAATTAGTTAATTGCGCAAATTATAACGGCAAAATCTTTCAATTTGCTTGCGTTGAAGTTTTCCTTTCAATTCAGATGTTAAATCAAAACTTTTGGTTACCATTTCACTTTGCTCCAGGGGTTGTAGCCATGTTTGTTTGTTTAGATAAAAATCGACAGAAGTAAAAATTCATAGATCATGAGATCACAAACTGTAAACCAAATACTATTAAGATTTTCAGGAATAACTATCAGCGTATGTATATTAAACTGACAAACCACATTCACTTGTATTTTCTTTCTAACAGTTAGTGGTAACGAACTGGCTCAATAGTAACCAAAACTCTAAAAAACAGAATTTTGATGCCAATAGATATGTCAAATAAGTCAAATCTTTATGCTGATTTAAAATATATAAGTTTATATCAAGTTTAGTCTTACCCATTAAAAGTTATGTCCCTAAGAAAATTTGACTTATTTAAGAAAAAAGAGGGAAATACCCTTAGAAGTAAAAGAACTTTAATGAAAATCGCACCATGGGAATTTTCGTATCAGAGAAAACTACTGTAGAAGTTTTGTGCTTTTATTTTAAAAAATGTGGAATTTTGTATTTTTGTCAGAAGAAAGATCACGGATGCATGTTTATTTTATTTATTTATTTTTTTATTTCCCAAGGGGTAATCGTATCAATCCAGTAATCCTAAAATATCGTAAATAGGCTCATTTGAATGGACATTAAAAGTTCTAGTGCCCTTTTGAAGTGACCAAAAAAAATGGAGGGCAACTTGGCCCCCTCCCATGCTCATTTATTCCCCTAAGTTACCCAATTAAAAGTCTGAGATAGCCATTTTGTTCAACATAGTCGAAAAACTAATAAATATGTCTTTTAAGATGACTGAATTCCCCACTGTTCCCATGGGAAGGGCTGCAATTTATGAACTTTGCCCATTGTTTAGATATTGTTTTGGTTATTATGAAGTTTACAGCCATTTTCATGAAGGATTTTTTTCTGGTTGGGGGGGGGGCCGGCGGCGGGGGGGACTCGGGAAAATCTTTCCGTGGAAGATGTTTCCTTGGGGTAAGGGACATTTCTATGAAGGGGGCGCCGGATTTCCAGCATTATTTAAAAACGATCAGAAATTAAATTAAAAAAAACAAGTTTTTTCAACTGAAAGTAAGAAGCAACATAAGAACTTAAAACGAACAGAAATTATTACGTATATGAGTGGGATCATCCCCAAGTCAATACCTCGCTCTTTACGCTACAGTTTTTTATAGTGCTTTCAAAAGAGCTATCTATTCTAATTAAACAGCCTTTGTGATTCAGCGATTTGTTATTTAAACAAAATTTTAACTTTATCGTAAAGAGCGTGGTACTGACTAAGGGGAGAACCCCCTTATATACGTAATAACATATGCGTAATAAAAAAAACAATAAAAAAAACAAGCGATACGGCTCAATAGTAATCGAAACTTTTAAAAAAGGAGTTTTGATGTTAATAAATGTATCAAAAGAATGGACTTATAATGCTAATTATAAATATATAAATTTTATTAATTTTAGTATTACTCATAAAAGGCTACGAGCCTGAGAAAATTTGCCTGATTTTTGAAAGAGGGGGGAAACATCCCCTACAAGTGAAATAATTTTAATGAAAAGCACACCGTCAGATTTAGCGTATCAGAAAGCCCTGTTACATATGTTTCAAGCTCATATCTGCAAAAATCTGCAACTTTGTATTTTTTGCCAGAAGAAAGATCACGGAGGCGTGTTTATTTTTTTCAGGGGTAATCGTACCGACCCATTGGCCCTATAAAATCAAGAGAGAGCTCATTCGAAGTTCCATACTTTCAGTTAAAAAACCTGTTTTTTTATTTATTTTTTGAACGTTTTTGAATTAATGCAGGTTTTGATTTTGGCTCACCGCTCATGAATAATTAAAACAAAATTTGTATATTAATTTTGCTTTTTTTTATTAAATGAATTTTTCAAAACTTGTTTAATTTTATTTACGAACGTTTTGATTAGTAATAAATGTACGTAACTTACGAATTAACTTACGTACCGAACTTCTATATTCATTGATTTTTAATACGTATATTAGGGGGTTCCCCCCCTATTCAATACCTTGCTCTTTAAGCTAAAGTTCGAATTTTCTTCCAATTCTTTAAAAATGTTTACTTAATCACAAAGGCCGTTAATTACAATAAATAGCTATTATGAAAGTGCTAAAAATTATTTGGCTTGAAGAGCGAATTATTGACTAGGGGTTGAACCAAATCATATACGTAATATTTTCTGTCCGTTTCGGGTTTTGATGGTGCTCCTTACTTTCAGTTGGAAAACTTGTTTTTTTATTTAATTTCTGATCTTTTTCTTTAATAATGCTGTGAAATGCGTCACCCCCTTCACAGCAATGCTCCTTTCCAATGAAAACTTCCTTCATGGAAAGATCCTCCCATATAACCCCCGCAAAAAACAAATACTTTTGTTTAATGAGCAAGGTGTTGAAAAGGTTTTATATTTGTTTTAAGTTTTAAACTTGCTCCTTATTTTAGATGAAAACCCTTTCCTATTTGTTTAATTACATTTCATGAAACTGTAAAGTTATATGAAAACAGTACTTTTGGTAGAGCAGAAAAAAAGATCAGTATTTCTATGTTCTCTATTTTTATATATAGACAAAAAAGGTACAAGAACTTTTCATTTCCATTAGAACGAGCCCTATCCTTACGTTCTAGGCCTACAAGGTCAATACGATCACCCCTGGAAAAAAAAACAACAACAAAAAGCCAAATAAACACGCATCTGTGATTTTTCTTCTGGTAAAAATTGCAAAATTCCACATTTTTGCAGATATGAGCTTGAAACATCTACAGTTGTCAATCTGATGGTGTGGTTTTCATTAAAATTATATGACTTCAAGAAGGTCTCTCTCACTTTTTCAGACAAATTTTCTCTGACCCGTAGCTTTTGATGGGTAAGATTAAATTTAATGAAACTAATATATTTGGAATCAACATAATAAGTCAATTCTTTCGATATATCTATTGGTATCAATATAGAACATTCTTTCAGTTTATTGTTCCACACCCAAAACCAAAAATTTGATAAAATTTGCCTAATGTTTGAACAAGGGGACCCCCCCCCCAATAAAAGCAAGAGATCTTACTGAAAATCCATTTATCAGATACATCGTATCAGATAACCCTGCCATGTAGGTTTCAAGCTCCAGTTTAAAAATATGAAGAACTATATTTTAGATTCTCCAATTGTAAAAGAAGTAATGGCACACGAACGCAGGACTGGATTCAATCAAGTTGATTCGCTTTATTTGTAATGAAATTAAACTGTGCTTGGCAATCTGTGTTTACGCAACAGCTATAATGAGGGAGGGGAATGAGTCAGTTTTTAGGTGGGGGTAGGTACGGTGGTTTCATATACGTTCAAAAATCAAATTAAAAAAAAAATTTTTTTAATTGAAAGTAAGGAGCGAAATTAAAACTTAGAACGAACAGAAATTTTTCCTAATATGACAGGGGCTGTCCCCTCCACAACGTCGCGCTCTTTTCGCGAAAATTTTATTGTTTAAAAAAATATAGTTGTAAGAAATAGTCAAACTTTAGCGTAATTAGAGAGAGAGAGACGTTGAGGATGGTACAGCCCCTTTCATATATGGAGTAATTTCTGTTCGTTTTAAGTTTTCATGTCCCTCCTTAATTTCAATTAAAAAACTTTTTTTTTTATTTTATTTTTTAACGTTTTTGAATTAATGCAGGTTTTGATTTTGGCTCACCAAATAATTAAAACAAAATTCCCCCCCCCCCCCCATGGAAAAAACCCCCCGTGAAAAATAAGACTTTCAAAATTTGAGTGTTTTTTTTGAGTTTTATTTTTTTTTAATTTCGGTAGGGGAACGGAATTTTGATACTTGTGTCTTATACGCCACTCCCTCAAGTTTACGCTGTGTAATATTCGAGAACATACCAGTTTTTTCGTTAGTTTCTTCGTTACTTTAGAAATAAATTTGGGCTATATATTTGCATATTAGAAGGGGGGGGGGTTAAAGTATAGCGGGTCTGCATGCAAAATGTGTTTGGTTTAATTATCCTGCATATTAGAGAGATAGATAGAGAAGATTGTTTTAAAACCAAATATACGTCAAGGAAAATAAGAACAGAGCATAAAGAGTTATACAATTAAAATTCTGAGAGATCCATTTTGTTCGACATAGTCAAAAATCAAATAGAAAATTTTTTTTCAAATTTAATTAAGTAAAGTGCAAATTCTGTTCTGGACTCTGGAATGAATAGGGGTTTTGACAGTGCAGTAATTTCTTCAAAATCCTGGGATTTGGGGAGGGGAGTGGTGGTGGTAAAGCTGGAGCCAAGTTATCCAAATTAAGTAAAAA
>NC_142813.1:21395324-21433340 GCF_049724085.1 Artemia sp. Qi Xiang Cuo | reverse complement strand
AGGTTAGTAGTTCAACAGATAGCATGGCATTGGAACATCGTAGAGAGTTGTTCAATGGCTCATTTTAAAGGAAATTAATGGGGTTAAAAACCTTTTGTAATTAATTATAATAAAGAACGACCTCTTGCCTATACTAAATTTTACTAGCCACTTAGTTATAGTATTGGTTATCCGGGTTGCAGCGGTTCGCTTGAATAACAAAGAAAATATATTGGCTTGAAAATCAAGAAAATTGATTTTAACCACGTTATTCTCCACAAACGGGATATTTTTTTCCTTTTTCTTTTCCACCGATAGCTTGGCACTGGAATATCGTAGAGAATTAATCAATGCCACATTTTAAAAGAAATCTCTAGATCTAGTGCCATTTGTACTTGATTTTTTTTAAATCGAATAAGTTTTTTACGAAAAACTCAATTTTTATTGTACAATACTGATCATTGACGTCATAGTAGTTGGATATAGTTAGTACACTCTTACTAGGTTGCTAGCTACCACTGCAACCCGGATCCTTTAATGTAAAAAACAAAAAACAGGAAACAGCCTATGGCGTTTTGTTATTTGGAATAGTAAGAGACGATTCAGGCTGCTAACTAAGTCTAATTATTAAGTATAGTTAAGTAGCCTATACATGTTAACAAAGGCGAGAGTTACATGTTAAAATCCGGGTTGCAGCGGTAGCTAGCAACCTAGTAAGAGACGATCATGTCCAATGTTAAGAAATATAAAAACCCATAGCTCCAAAAAAAGGAGTCAGATCAAAACAAAATGTACACCATTAGAGCCGCCTTGTCCGAAACCCCTGCATAGCAAAATTTCTGTCCCTTGGCTTGAACAGCAAGGTAAATATATTGGCTTGAAAATCAAGAAAATTGACTTTAACCACGTTATTCTCCACAAACGGCATATTTTTTTCTTTCTTTTTTTCTTGTTTTCCAGAGATAGCTTGGCACTGGAAGAAAATTTTTCCACCAAAAACTGCATTTTTGATGTCTTTTCATACTGCAGTCTTTCAAGCATAATCGCATACCAGCGGTAAGATTTGAACCCACGCCTCCGAAGAGACTGGTGGATAACACCAGCGCCTTGGACCACTCGGCCAATCTGCCTCTCATAACTATATATATGTAAATTTGGGTTGCAGCAGTAGCTAGCAGCCTAGTAAGAGACGATCAGTCCAATGCTAAGAAATATAAAAACCCAAAACTCCTAAAAATAGAGTCAGATCAAAATAAAAGTACATCATTAGAACCACCTTGTCTGAAACCCTACTAGATAAATAATGAATGTCGTCATAGTTTTAGTTTATAGCTATGACGTGAATAGAAAAACACGAAATTATATTGTTGTTTCTGAAGACGTCATGAAATAATACCATTGCGCCATGACGTCATGAAATAAAATCATTACGCCGTGACGTTATAATTACTATATAAGAAACGTCAAAACTATAAATGGTCTCATTCATGAATACATTAATGGTTAGATCAAACCAAGCTACACGCAAGTTAAAAAAACAGTACTACAAAAAAAACAGAGATAGTATCTTGTAAAGAAAAAAGCAAAGGTATTCAACCGACCAGGCGTATCGAGAAGTAATAATTGATAGTGAAAAACAGCGTTATTATAATGATGTAGTTTATAGACATGCGAAAATTGAGACAGCCAAACAAAAGTATCCGGGTTGCAGCGGTAGCTAGCAACCTAGTAAGAGACGATCACGTCCAATGTTAAGAAATATAAAAACCCATAGCTCCTAAAAAAGGAGTCAGATCAAAACAAATAGTACACCATTAGAACCGCCTTATCCGAAACCCCTGTATAGTAAACTTTCTGTCCCCTGGCTTGAACAGCAAGGGAAATATATTGGCTTGAAAATCAAGAAAAGTGGCAGGTACTACAATATTCTGCCTAAACGGGATATTTTTTTTTCTTTGTTTCCAGAGATAGCTTGGCACTGGTACAGTAAAGACCGATCTGTAGCCCGTAGTAACTGAAGATCCGGGTTGCACCGTATTATAATAGAAAAGAGGAACTCTCACTTATATCCGGGTTGCAGCGGTAGCTAGCAACCTAGTAAGAGACGATCACGTCCAATGTTAAGAAATATAAAAGCCCATAGCTCCTAAAAATCCGGGTTGCAGCGGTAGCTAGCAATCCGGGTTGCAGCGGTAGCTAGCAACCTAGTAAGATACGATCACGTCCAATGTTAAGAAATAAAAAAAAGCCTAACTCCTAAAAAAACCCATAGTTCCTAAAAAATGAGTCAGATCAAAACAAAAAGTACACCATTAGAACCGCCTTGTCCGAAACCCCTGTATAGGAAACTTTCTGTCATTTGGCTTGAACTGCAAGGGAAATATATTGGCTTGAAAATCAAGAAAATTGACTTTAACCACGTTATTCTCCACAAACGGCATATTTTTTTTTCTTTTCCACAGATAGCTTGGCACTGGAACATCGTAGAGAGTTGTTCAATAGCTCATTTTAAAGTAAATTAATTGGGTTAAAAATCTTTAGTAACTAAAATAAATTATTTCTAAAAGAGAATAAATTTTTCCACCAAAAACTACATTTTCGATGTCTTTTCATGCTGCAGTCTTTTCAAAGATATTTGATTTTTGTACATAAATCATAATTGTATACCAGCGGTAAGATTTAAGAGATGGGACAGGATTTCCAATAGTGAAGTAAGGAGTCGATGTGGCCAATCAGAAGAGCTATCGCTTATCATTAAAAAACGTTGCCTGAGGCTCCTCGGCCACAAATTGCGCCGTCCCGAAGGCACGATATGTCGAGACGTCCTCCTGCCTCCAGCCCCCTCCTGGAAACGTAAACCAGGAGGACAAAAGAAGAACCTGTGGCAAAACTAGAAGGAGGACCTGGAACCGTGGGGAGGATTCAGGAGACACGGTCAGAGATGGGACAAAGACTGGCTGAAGATCGCTGGAGAAGCTGCAGCCGACAGGTCCAAGTGGTCGTCGGAAGTCATCCCAAGATCCTTTGGTGCCGGGCAGGACAGTTCATCGTCTGGGTCCCGCCGAAAGTAAAGTAAAGTAAGTAAGCGGTAAGATTTGGACCCACGCCTCCGAAGAGACTGGTGGCTATCCGGGTTGCAGCGGTAGCTAGCAACCTAGTAAGAGACGATCACGCCCAATGTTAAGATATATAAACACACATAGTTCCTAAAAAAGGAGTCAGATCAAAACAAAAAGTACACCATTAGAACCGCCTTGTCCGAAACCCCTGTACAGTAAACTTTCTGTCCCTTGGCTTGAACAGCAAGGGAAATATATTGGCTTGAAAATCAAGAAAAGTGGCAGCTACTACAACATTCTGCCTAAATGGGATATTTATTTTTTTTCTTTTGTATCCAGAGCTTGGCACTGGAACATCGTAGATAGTAGTTCAATGGCTTATTTTAAAGAAAATTAATTGGGTTAAAAATCTATAGTAACTAAAATAAATTATTTCTAAAAGAGAATAAATTTTTCCACCGAAAACTGCATTTTTGATGTCTTTTCACACTGCAGTCTTTCAAACATAATCGTATACCAGCGGTAAGATTTGAACCCACGCCTCCGAAGAGACTGGTTGCTAACACCAGTGCCTTGGACCACTCGGCCAGGCTGCCTCTCATAAATAAATATATATGAATTTGGGTTGCAGCAGTAGCTAGCAACCTAGTAAGAGACGATCAGTCCAATGCTAAGAAATATAAAAACCCAGAACTCCTAAAAATAGAGTCAGATCAAAACAAAAGTACATCCTTAGAACTACCTTGTCTGAAACCCAACTAGATAAATAATGAATGTCATCATAGTTTTATATTAGAGCTATGAGGTGAATAGAAAAACACGAAATTATATTGTTGTTTCTGAAGACGTCATGAAATAATACCATTGCGCCATGACGTCATGAAATAAAATCATTACGCAGTAACGTCATAATTACTATATAAGAAACGTCAAATCTGTAAATGGTCTCATTCATGAATACATAATGGTTAGATCAAAGCAAGCTACACGCAAGTTAAAAATCAGTACTACAAAAAAAACAGAGAAAGTAACTTGAAAAGAAAAAAGCAAAGGTATTCAACCGACGAGACGTATCGAGAAGTAATAATTGAGAGAGCAAAACAAAACAGCAAGATGTGTTATCACAATGATGAAGATTATAGACATGCGAAAATTGAGACAGCCAAACAAAAGATCAAGGAGCGTTATCACAATGATGAAGATTATAGACATGCGAAAATTGAGACAGCCAAACAAAACATCAAGGAGCGTTATCAAAATGATAAACTTTATAGAGAAGCAACAATTGAGCCAGGCTAGACAAAAGATCAAGGAGCGTTATCACAATGATGAAGATTACCGAAAAATATATAAGAAAAAAGTTGCTACCAGAATAATGGGTAGATACTGGGGTGACAAAAGCTATAATGAAAAAATTAAATTCTCTGCGAGGTTGTTCAGAAGAACGCATAAGGACAAAGGGAAAAATTACATTCAGAAATACAAGAAGATGACAAAAATGCAGGCTGATCTTCGTAAATATATATATATATATATATATATATATATATATATATATATATATATATATATATATATATATATATTTCCATTTTTTAACCATTTTTCAATATATATATATATATATATATATATATATATATATATATATATATATATATATATATATATATATATATATATATATATATATATATATATATATATATATATATATATATATATATATGTATATATATATATATATTGAAAAATAGTTAAATGAGATTCTTTGACACAAATAGGACTATCTAGTAAATAAAAAGTTATAGAAAATTCGTAAATAGAATTAATCTAGAAAGCAAAGTAATGTGAATGACAGAATTTATTTTAGCACATTTCATTAAAAGCATAGACAGAAGGTGCACCATCTGTATACTCCCCCCAGATTTCTCTAGGTTCCCTTTAGCCAGGGTGTGGCACCCAGTTCTATGGGTCGACTCATGCTGAGCTTACAGAGTCACGCTACTGACCCCCGTTCAATCCAAAAAACCAGCTACGCCAGTATTTGAAACCCTGTCCTAGCGGACAGTAAGTTTTCAATCTAGCGCTTGGCTAGGACGGCTCACTACAAATCATGTGATAAGAAACGGTAGATGATATTACCATGCGAACGTGCTATTTTATAATATATAAAAAATACCTAGGACGGAGGACTATTCTACTTATGAGAGAGTATTGGGGGGGTTATAAGTAATTTTGAGGTATTTTATAGACTATCAGGCAGAAATTGTCGTGTTTTTTTAAATTAAAAATAGTAATATTTAAACAAAAAAAAAAACTCAAAAAAAAAAGAAAATATAAAAAAAAAAATACTCATTTACAGAGAAATCAGTTACTAATAAAAGTATGTGATCGAACTGTACCAATCCGGCAACAAAATTCTAAAACTGTGATGATGTGTAGCCGTGACTGTAGGGGAGTCATACATGTGATTCTTTTAAACGTAATAATTTTTAATGCAGAGAAGTAAGTCTACTAATTAATTCAGTTAATTTTTAAATAGGTATGCTATAGTATTAATCTTGTCATAACTACGCTTATATCCTAACTACTTGCGTACTGCTAAAAATACCGATTTTTAAACGATAGCGATTTTTCTTCGATAATCATTGTAAATGCACCATTTTTTATTATTACATTAAAATACGAGCATTGGAATATCAAACCATTGCATACATTGGAATTAGTTTGCCACTTGATTGATTGAGGTTCGTCTCTTACTATTTCAAAGAATTTACATAAAAGATCGATACTATAAATGAGAATTTTGTTAGTATCATAGGTGTCATGTTTTTTTTTATTAAGATCAATCTTCTCTGCCACTGACTCTCTCAAGTATATGTAAAGTATTGGTTTTTGATGGCGTTACGTTAAAAGATGATCATTGGAATAACAAACCATTGCATACATTGGACTTAGTTAGCTACTTGAATATTGGAGGTTCGTCTCTTACTATTTCAAAGAAGAAAAAACCGAAGGCTTTTCCCTGTTTGTAATCATATAGTGTAGAACGAACCCCAGTTGCAACTGACGTCATCATAAAGTTTTACTAGAGCGTCATTTATAGTCGTAACCCACTATTATGACGTCATTCATCCTTTTGTGTGTGATACATAAAGGATCGAAATTACTTCGTCATAAATGATGTTAGTCAAGTATTTATTAATAGATATTGCATAAAAGAACCAATATACAAAAGCCAAGTGACTAATATTATGAAAAATATAAGATGTTTATAATAATATAACCTATAACATAAATTATAGTAATAAAAAATTATCATTCATATTTCAGTTTACAAAGTTCCTTGAAACAGCCGGAATTGAACCTAATCCGGAAAGTTTCCAGGCGCGGCTTCATCCGCTATGCTGTTACAAGGTGTTAGATTTGAATATTCATAATATGTATGATATGGATGTAGCCTATCTCTCAGCGGAATGACATCATATTCTAGAGAACCTACTGTCACTGCAAATAATGTGCCACTTTTTCCGAAATAATTTGGGATCATGACGACGCAAATACTTTGGACATTCAGCATCGACAAGAGATGTAACTGAATTGTATTACTTTGGAAAACTGAAGCGGCACTGGAATTTCTCGCATGTGGATTTAAACTTCCACACGGACTATGAATCATCCACTGTAAGACTAATTCTCTTAATATTGAATCGTTGGAATTTGGAATTTTGGCTTAAATAAGATCATCAACTTCAAATGGATAATGGATTCTATCTAGAGGGCTCATTATCAATAGCAAATGCAAATGTGGTAGTCCATGTTTTTGAAATTTAATCATATATACACATAATGCCACCTTTGAAAATATGTGTTACTTATCAATATCTGGCAAAAATACAAAATTCCATATTTTTGCAGATAGGAGCTTGAAACCTCTCCAGTAAGGTTCTCTGATAAACTGAATCTGATGATGAGATTCTATGACTTTTAGGGCGTATTTTCCCCTTTTTTCGAAAATACGGCAAATTTTCTCAGGGTCGTAACTTTTGATGGGTAAGACTAAACTTGATGAACCACACCATTAGAACCGCCTTGTCCGAAGCCCCTATGTAGGAAACTTCTCTGTAATTTGGCTTGAACAGCAAGGGAAATATATTGGCTTGAAAATCAATAAAAATGACTTTATCCACTTTATTCTCCACAAACGGCATATTTTTTTCTTTCTCTTTTTTTTTCTTTTCCACAGATAGCATGGCACTGGAACATTGTAGAGAGTTGTTCAATGGCTCATTTTAAAGGTAATGAATTGGGTTAAAAATCTTTTGTAAATAAAATAAATTATTTCTAAGAGAGAATAAATTTTTCTACTAAAAACTGCATTTTTGATGTCTTTTCATACTGCAGTCTTTTCAAAGATATTTGATTTTTGTACATAAATCATAATCGTATACCAGCGGTAAGATTTGAGCCCACGCCTCCAAAGAGATTACATTAAAAGACAATTATTGGATATTACATAATTACATTAAAACACGACATTGGAATAACATACCACTGCATACATTGGACTAAGTTAGCTACTTGATTGCTTGAGGTTCGTCTCTTACTATTTCAAAGAGGAAAAAGCCGTAGGCTTTTTCCTGTTTGTGATGATATAGCATAAAACAAAACCCAAGTTGTAATTTACATAAAAGATCGATACTATAAATGAGAATTTTGTAAGTATCATAGGTGTCATGTTTTTTTTTTATCAAGATCAATCTTCTCTGCCACTGACTTTCTCAAGTATATGTAAAGTATTGGTTTTTGATGGCATTACGTTAAAAGATGATCATTGGAATGACAAACCATTGCATATATTGGACTTAGTTAGCTACTTGATTGTTTGAGGTTCGTCTCTTACTATTTCAAAGAAGAAAAAACCGAAGGCTTTTTCTGTTTGTAGTCATATAGCATAGAACGAACCTCAGCTGCAACTGACGTCATCATAAAGTTTTACTAGAGCGTCATTTATAGTCGTAACCCACTATTATGACGTCATTCATCCTTTTGTGTGTGATACATAAAGGATCGAAATTACTTCGTCATAAATGATGTTAGTTTCAAAAGGGCACTACCATTAAAAAGGGCACTAGCCCTTTGAATTTCCAATCGAATGAGCCTTTTTTGAAGTTTCTACGACAACGCTTTCTATAAAAACCTTATATACCCCCAGGGCATAACTTAAAAGCCTTGCCCTGAGGGCTCTGGGGGAGTGTCTTCCTCAATAGCATAATTTCTATCTGGAAATCAACTACGCTGAACAAAATGGCTATCTCAAAATTTTGATTGGATGTGCTTCGGGATATGGTGGGCGTGGAAGGGGTGTTAGTTGCCTTCCATTCAATTTCGACTATTAAAAAGGGCACAGGCCACTCCGATTTCCAATTGAATGAGCCCTTTTCGATGTTTCTACGACAACTTCTTGGAAACGAAGTGCCCTGGTCTAAAGAAAAAAATAAAATAAAAATAGTACATTGTGCCAACATCGTTTTTATATGCCCCCAGGGCATAACTTACAACCCTTGCCCTGAGGGTTGTGGAGGAGTGGCCTCCTCAAAACACATTTTCTATCTGGAAATCAACTACCCTGAACAAAATGGCTATCTCATAATTTTGATTGGATGTGTTTGGGGAATGATGGGTGTGGGAGGGGGGCTAGTTGCCCTCCAATAACTTTCGACTATAAAAAAGAGCATAAGACACTCTAGTTTCCATTTTTGTAAAAAGTGATTCTATTTTATTTTTTTTTATTGAAAAGGCACTATATCCTTGAATTTCAGTTTAAATGAACCCTCTTGCAACATTCTAGGAACCACTGGGTCGATACAATCATCCCTGGTAAAAGAGGGCAACTAAACACGCATCCGTTATCTTTCTTCTGACAAAAAATAAAAAATTCCACGTTTTTGCAGATAGTAGCTTGAAACCTCTACGGTATGGTTCTCTGATACGCTGAATCCGATGGTATGATTTTCATTAACATTCTATGGCCTTTAGGTGTTTTTCCCTTTTTTCGAAAACAGGGCAAATTTTCTCAGGCTCGTAACTTTCTGAAGTTGAACAACCATCCCATCCATAAAAACCATTAATATCCCTGGGCATAACTTAAAACCCTTGCCCCCAATCTCTGGGGTTTGTTTCAACCCCAAAAGCCTTGTTATATAATATTTAGACTATTTTGAATTGAATGGCTATCTCAAAATTTCTATTAGATCGCATTTCGGGACAATATGACGAGTGTGTAAGGGGGGGGAGAGGGTAGCTGCCCTCTGATCACTTTGACTCTTAAAAAAGCACTAGAGCACCATATTACCAATCCAATGGGCCTCCTTTGAAGTTTATATCACCACGCTTTATATAAAAACCCTATATGTCCCCAGGGCATAACTTACAACCCTTTCCCTGAGGGCTGGGGGGATTTGTTATCCTCAAAGACATAATTTTTAGACCTTTCTAATAGGCTTAAAATATGGCTATACCAAAATGTTGGTTGGAGTTGTTGGGGGAAATGATAGGCGTAGAGGGATACATTTGTCCTCTGATTATTTTCGACTAATACAAAAGGCACTAGCCCTCTGAATTTCCAATCGAATAAGCCCTTTTTGAAGCCTCTACGACAAAACTTTCTATGAGAACGTTATTACTCTGATTACTTTCGACTATGGAAAAGGGCAATAGCCCTCTCAATTTACAATCGAAAGAACCCTTTTTGAAGTTTTTACGACAACATTTTCTATATGACATTAATAGCCCCCAGGGCATAACTTAAAACCTTAGCCCTGAGGTCTGTTGGGGGTTGTCATACTCAAAAACATAATTTCCAGACCCTTCAACTACGTTCAACTAAATTGCTATATCAAAATTTTGAACGGAAGTGTCTGGGGAAATGATGGGTTTGGGGGGGGGGCATTACACCCTCCGATCGCTTTTGACTGTTATATAGTCCAAATTGAATGAGTCCTTTTTGATGTTTCTACGACAACGCTGGCAAAGACCTAATTTCCAGAACTTTCAACTACGTTGAACAAAATGGCTATCTCAAAATATTGATTGAATGTGTTTGGGGAAATGGTGGGCTTGAAGGGGGGGGGGGGTAGTCGCCATTCAATAACTTTCGGCTACTAAAAAGACACTAGTCCTTTCAATTTTGAATCAAATGAACCAGAAAAAGCTTTTCCACTCAAAGTTTCTAAGAAAACACTTTCTATAAAAAACCTTATATGCCCTCTTTGAGGGAATGTCTTTGAGGAAATTATGTCCTCAAAGACATAATTTTCAGAAGACCTTCGATTAGTCCTTTCGATTTCCAATCGAGTGAACCCTTTTTGGAGTTTTCTTACGACAACACTTTCTATAAAAACCTTATATGCCCCAAGGTCATAACTTACAACCCTTGCCCAGAGAGCTGTAGGGGGAGTGTCATCCTCAAAGATATAATTTCCAGAACTTTCAACTATGTTCAACAAAATGTCTATTTCCAAATTTTGATTGTATGTGTTTGGGGAAATGGTGGGTGTAAGAAGGGGGGGGGGGTAGCTGCCCTCCAATCACTTTCAACTATTTAAAAGGCCACTAGCCTTTTGAATTTCCAATCGAATGAGCCCTTTTTGAAGTTTCTACGAAAACACTATCTATAAAAACCTTATATGCCCCAAGGGCATAACTTACAACCCTTGCTCTGATGGGTTAGGGAGGTTTGTCATCCTCAATGACATAATTTCCAGAATTTTCAGCTACATTGAACAAAATACTTATCTCAAAATTTTGATTGGATGTGTTTGGGGAAAACGTGGGCGTGAGAGGGGTGTTAGTTGCCCTCCAATCACTTTCGACTATTAAAAAGGGCACTAGCTATTCCAATTTCCAATCGAATGAGCCCTTTTCGAAGTTTCTACGACAACTCCTTCGATACGTAGTGCCCTGGTATGAAAAAAAATAATAATACATTGTGTCAACATCGTTCTTAACTAGGCAGCGCGATTGCGATGCCTATGGTTTAATTACAAAATCACGTATTTTCCAGTACCATGCTATTTGAGTAGAAAAAATCGGAAAAAGATGCTCTCGATGCAAAATATCGTAGTTCAAGCAACTTTTCTTGTTTTTCAAGCCAATGGATTTCCTGTGGATATGTGCTTGTAACTAGTGGTTATGATAGCTGACATTCATCAATATTGGCCATAAAAATGCAGTTTTAGTGGAAAAAATTGATTCTATTAAAAAAAAAATTTTTATTAAAAATAGCACTAGATCTAGTAATTTACTTTAAGATAAGCAATTGAACAACTCTCTACGATGTTCGAGTGCCAAGCTATCTGTTAAAAAAAGATGTCGTTTAGACTTTTTTTATAAGACTTTTTTTTTATTTTCAAGCCAATATAAATCCCTTGCTGTTCAAGTGAAGGGACAGAAAGTTTCTTATGTAGGGGTTTCGGACAAAGGGGTTCTAATGGTGTATTTTGTTTGGATCTGACTATTTTTAGGAGTTATGGGTTATTATATTTCTTAACATTGGACGTGATCGTCTCTTATTAGGTTGCTAGCTACCACTGCAACCCGGATTGCTAGCTACCACTGCAACCCGGATATGTCTTATATTATCTTGTCCAAAGATAAGCGCGTATAAATAATGCGTTCACTTATTACTTCGTATATGGTCACTACCCTACGATTATGACGTCATTCATCAAGATTAGCCATAAAAATGCAGTTTTTAGTGTAAAAATTTATTCTATTTAAAATAAAATAAAAATTAGTTACAAATGACACTAGATCTAGTAATTTCCTTTAAAGTGAGCCATTGAACAACTCTCTTCGATGTTCCAGTGCCAAGCTATCTGTGGAAAGGAAAAAAGAAAAAAAGATGCCGTTTAGGCAGAATGCTATAGTAGCTACCACTTTTCTTGATTTTCTGATAATGGTTTTCTTGATTTTCTTGATTTTCTGATTTTCTGATAATTGATTTTCTTGATTCTGATAATGATTTCTTGATAATGGTGTATTTTTGCTTTGATCTGACTATTTTTAGGAGTTATGGGTTTTTAAATTTTTTAACATTGGACGTGATCGTCTCTTACTATGGTGCTAGCTACTAGCAATTTTTAAATTATCTAGTGTTCGATGAGAAGAGCCTTTATTTTATTGTTTTTTGGAATAAATTCCAATTTTCATAGAGCCCCCTTACAGTTCTAGGAGCCAAGAAGTCAATTAAGTACTTTTATGCTAAATGATAAAACAATGAAGAACAAAGAAAATAATTCAGAAACAAAAAACTAAGCGATGGCGATTTTCAGTCAGTTACAAAAACAAAAGACGAAAGAACAATTCACAAAAAAAAGATCGTTGAAAAATGGGTTAGGAATGAATTCTTTCCCTTATGATAAATGCAGTCTGTCTACTGAAATATTCTATATTAAGATGACTAATTGATGTTTTTATGAAAATTCGTGAAAAACTTATTTTTAGCATTATGTTTTATCAAACTATTCGAGGTAACGAACTGTAAGAAAGGATCGACCCGGCTCAATAGTAGCCGAAGCTCTAACAACGGAATTTTGATACCGATAGATATATTAAAAGAATCGGGGTTTTATGCTGGTTTCAAATATGTAAGTTTCAATAAGTTTAATATTGCCCATCAAAGGTTATGAGCCTGAGAAAATTTGCCTGGTTTTTGAAAAAAGAGGGAAAACCCCCTAAAAGCCATAGAAAAAACCTAAATGAAAATCACACCATCAGATTCAGTGTATCAGATAACCATACTGTAGAAGTTTCAAGTGCCTATCTGAAAAAATGTGAAATTTCGAATTTTCTGCCAGAAGAAAGATTTTTTTTTCCCAGGGGTGATCGTATCGACCCAATGGTCCTAGAATATCGTGAGAGGGCTCATTCGAATGGAAATTGAAATTTCTAGTGCCCTTCTTAAGGGACAAAAAATTCGGAGGGTAACTAGGCCCCCTCCCACGCCCTTTTTTTCAAAACTCCGATCAAAATTTTGAGACAGTTATTTTGTTCAGAATAGTTGAAAGGTCGAATTAGTATGCCTTTGGGAATATCATGACCCTCCCACAGCCCCCGGGGATAGGTCTTTAAGTTAAAAGAATTTGCCTATTGTTTACGTATAGTAAACAATAGGTATCATAAAAAAAAGTATCATACATTTTTCGGGAGGGGGGGGGGATTTTCCACTGGCAGGATTTTCCTCGGTGATGATTTTCCATACAGCTCCCTCCCCAGTCTCAACGGGTAAATTTTTCAGGGGAAATTTTACACTGGGGAATTAGTATTCTTCTTATGTCTTGCTTTCTCTTTTCCGTCTCAATTTTACGCGTGGAGATGTTAAGGGTAATTGTCCTAGGTAAACTGTCAACCGGATCGAATTGTCTAGAGAATAAATCCTTGGGGAGGAGGTATTTTTCAGAGGAGGAGTAGCCAGATTTCCTGGCATTATTTAAAAAACTATCAGAAAAAAAACAAGTTTTTTCAACTGAAAGTGAGGAGCAACATTAAAAACTTAAAACGAACATATATTATTACGCGTGTGAGGGGGTTACTCCTCCGTAACACAACACTCTTTACGCTAAAGTTTGAATTCTGTCCCAATATTTTAAGAACGACTCCAGAAACAATATGTTCATTTAATTATAACAATAAGAAGCTTTTTTTTAAAGTACAAAAACCCGTTAGCGAAATGAGCGAAGTGTTGTGGAGGAGTAACCCCCTCATATCCGTAACAGTTTCTGTTCATTTTAAGTTTTAATGGTGCTCCTTACTTTTAGTTGAAAACACTCGTTTTTTTATTTAATTAAAAACACAGCTCCGAATTGAAAAGTGTACTCTAATTTCAATAGTTTACGTTTGTTACGTATTTTCGTAAGCAAATCACATTATTTCTTTAGCGTTCGTCAGATAAGAAGCCAAGTAACCTTGGCTTTTAAAGCCTAATTAACTTTAAAATCAAAACTTTTGAGTCACAAGATTTTCAAAAATCAGCTCTCTGTTTCTATGTTGTTGGATTGGATTAACGTAACGCGCAATCTATTTATTAATGTAAAATGTAATAAATTCCAAAAAATTAAAACAAAAAAAGAAATAAAAAAACTAAGTAAAATGAATAGATGTAATTACATAAAGGACGAATATAGCTCATCATAAATGGTGTTTGTCAATTATCCGTGTTGCAGCGGTAGCTAGCAACCTAGTCTGGGTTGCAGCGGTAGCTAGCAACCTAGTAAGAGACGATCACGTCCAATGTTACGAAATATAAAAACTCCTAGTTCCTAAAAAAGGAGTCAGATCAAAACAATAAGTACACCATTAGAACCGCCTTGTCCAAACCCCTGTATAGGAAACTTTCAGTCCCTTGGCTTGAACAGCAAGGGCAATATATTGGCTTGAAAATCAAGAAAATTACATTAAAATACGATCATTGGAATAACATACCACTGCATACATTGGACTTTGATAGCTACTTGATTGCTTGAGGATCGTCTCTTACTGTTTAAAAGAAGAAAAAGCTGTAGGCTTTTTCTTGTTTGTAATGATATAGCATAAAAAGAAACCCAAGTTGTAACTGACGTCATCCTGGTTGTTAGAGTAAAGAATTATCCGGGTTGCAGCGGTAGCTAACAATCTAGTAAGAGACGATCACGTCCAATGTTAAGAAATATAAAAGCCCCTAACTCCTAAAAAAAGAGTCAGATCAAAACAAAAAGTACACCATTAGAACCGCCTTGTCCAAAACCCCCATAAAGGAAACTTACCGCCCTTTGGCTTTAATAACAAAGAAAATATATTGGCTTGAAAATCAAGAAAATTGACTTTAACCAGGTTATTCTCCACAAACTGGATATTTTTTCTTTCTTTCTTTTCCACACATAGCTTGGCACTGGAACATCGTAGAGAGTTGTTCAATGGCTCATTTTAAATGAAATCTCTAGATCTAGCGCTGTTTGTACTAATTTTTTTAAAATTAATTATTTTTTACGAAAAACTTAATTTTTTATATACAATATTGATCAATGACGTCATAGTCTTTGGATGTAGTTAGTACATAAAGTCCCGATCATCGAATTTAAGCTGAAACTAAGTAAAGGACAATTATGCCTCCATATATTCACAGTGATGTATAAAATTTCCCAGTACATCTGTAAACTGTTCCATAGTTGCCGGTTCATACCTTGGAAGCTTTTCACTAAACATGCAACATTTCTTTTGGATATTACTATGAAGTTTTGCGAAAGCATCTCTAGCTGACTTTTCAACAAAATCCATTCTTTCAGAGATAATTTTAATCTTTATTTTTGAATATTTTTCGTAATCCCGGTAAAACATTCGTAAAAGTTTTCTCAATTTACTAAGATCAGCCTGCATTGTTTTCATCTTTTTGGACTTCTGAATATAGTTTTTAATTTGTCCTTATGCGTTCTTTGAAGCTTGTGTAAACTGCAAAAATATTCATGTTATCTGAGCAATAGTTTGAATATTTCAATTCAAGCTAGAAAAATACCTTAAAATGTTAAAATTAGTTTTATTTTTGGTTAGGTTCTAACTACCCGATGTGGGATTTACTATGTATTTTCAGACCAAAAATTCAATTTTTTAATATATTTTACTTTTCAGTTTAGAATCGTTAAAGTTATTATGTAAACTGCAAAAATATTTATGATATCTGAGCAATAATTTTAATTTTTTCATTCAAACTAACGAAATACCTGAAAATTAAAAAATAGTTTTATTTTTTGCTAGGTTATGGGTACATGATACGAGTCTTAAGAAGTGTTAATTAGATAAGAATATTTTTCTTGTTCTGTAATAAGATACCTTCTAATAGAGTTATACGTAATTAAAAAAAACAGTACTATACAAAAAAACAGAGACAACATCTTGAAAAGAGAAAAGCAAAGGTATTCAACCGACAAGGCGTATCGAGATGCGAAAACTGAGAGAAGCAAACAAAACAGCAAGGAGTGTTACCTTAATGATGAGGATTATAGACATGCAAAAATTGAGACAGCCAAACATTACAGTAAAGAACAAACTTCCAGCCCATAGTAACTAAAATAAATTATATTTAATATTAAAGATTGATCAATGATGTCATAATCGTAGGTTGTATCCAGGTCGTCTCTTACTATTCCATTTAAGAAAAAGCCATAGGCTTTTTCTTGTTTGTAATACAGTAAGGATTTTGGTATCTATCAGTAAAGGAGGGAATCCGGGTTGCAGCGGTAGCTAGTCCGGGTTGCAGCGGTAGCTAGTAACCTAGTAAGATTTGTTGTAATGAAGAACAACCTCTTGCCTATACTAAATTTTATACGCCACTTAATTATAGTATAGGTTAGTAATTCCACAGATAGCTTGGCATTGGAACATCGTAGAGAGTTGTTCAATGGCTCATTTTAAAGAAAATTAATGGGGTTAAAAACTTTTTGTAATTTGTAGTAAAGAACGACATCTAACCCATGTTAACTGAAAAATAAATAGGGATTATATAATTTTTAAGTATGGGGCCTACCAAGTTCAATAGTTCATGTCTTGCTAAGACGCCTTGCTGCGGTAGAAAGATTGGGAAATGGTGTAAGACTGGGAACTACCAGTACTCGTTCTTTTGCAAACTCGGCTTGAAAAATCTTGGTTGCACAGCTGGGGCTGCTCAGCTGAACAAACACGTGCGATCTGCAGAACACAAAGCCGCAGTTACTGCTCAACTACATCCACTACAGCTTCACCTGACCGGACAACCTCGAGTTGATAAAACAACCAAGGATAAGCCATTAGTTGGTACAAACATGTTTTGTGAGCGTGATGCCGCTTATAAAACTGAGTAAATATGGGCACTTCAAAAGGTTCAGAGTTCCATGTCTGCTAACTCTTCAGACCATATTGTCACGACCTTCCATGCTATGTTCCCCGGTAAGATCCCCGACGGAATGTCCCTATGTGCGAAGAAGCACACGTAGCTAATCACTGATGTGCTGCATCCTTACTGTACGCAAGAGATTGTGAAGGCCATTCAGTCTTATTTTGTACTAGAATATGACAAGACAACCGACAACGCTGGTATGTAAGAGTTACTGATACGTGTTCGATATTGGTCCTCATACAGAAACGAAATCCAGAGCAGACATTTATGCACAAGTTCTATGGGCCACGCGACAAGTGATGACCTGACCGGACAATCTCGAGTTGATGAAACAACCAAGGATAAGCCATTAGTTGGTACAAACATGTTTTGTGAGCGTGATGCCGCTTATAAAACTGAGTAAATATGGGCACTTCAAACGGTTCAGAGTTCCATGTCTGCTAACTCTTCAGACCATATTGTCACGACCTTCCATGCTATGTTCCCCGGTAATATCCCCGACGGAATGTCCCTATGTGCGAAGAAACTCACGTATCTGATCACGGATGCGCTGCATCCTTACTGTAAGCAAATGCTTGTGAAGGACATTCAGTCATATTTTGTACTAGAATATGACGAGACAACCAACAACGCTGGTATGAAAGAGTTTCAGATACGTGTTTGATATTGGTCCTCATACAGAAACGACATCCAGAGCACACATTTATGCACAAGTTTTATGGGCCACGCAAGTGCTGACCTGTATAGGAAGATTATTTCAGCCATTGAACTTTTCATGAGTGTTCATGAGTTTCACAAACTCAAGAACAGCAGAACTGTTCATGAGTGTCACCCAACTGTTCCAGAAAGAAGAGCCTCTCATTCATGTTCTGCACTCAGAGATCAAAAGGCTAGTTGTAACGTTTTGCGGACGGCTCTTTACTCCAGATTTCGTGACCGAGACTGAAAATTTCTCACCAGAAATGTTGAACCTTGCTGAAAAATTTGCAAAACAGCCCATAGTTTCAGAAAATGTGGAACCATTTTCTATGTCAATGTGCGAAAACATTTTATTGCGGATATTCGTCATATTTTGAACAAATGTCTTCTGGAAAAGGATGGTTTTCTAGAAGCTTTACGCTGTTTGAGTCCGATAAACATGAAGGATTCAAGAAGCATTGCAGACAGAGCGGGTGTGGCACGCGAGATTGCGATCGGAGTAAGCTCAGACGTCGCCCAGGCTGAGTGGCTGCTTTTGGGAATGGCAATGGGACCCCATGAGGACATTACTTGGATCGATCATTTTCGGAGCCAGTATTCTGGACTGGTGAATGAGCGCGGGGACAACAAGCACCCGGAACTTACCAAGCTTATCAAAAGGTGCTGACGTTGTTGCATGGCAGCGCAGATGTTGAGCATGGGTTCTCGCGTTCTGGTAGGATTCTCAGTGAAGACCAGGCCTTGATGTCTGAACGCGTTCTGGATGCGAGACTCATGATATATGACACGTGTAGGCTTTATGGAGGAAAACAGAACGGTTTCTTATTATAAAAGAGCTGTTGAATCTTGCACGTTCCGCACGGTCCTGGTATCAACAATCTGGATGAAAAGAAAAAAGAAGAGCTATCTGAGAAGGAGAAAGCAGCTTTCGACGAGAACAGAAAGCGGAAGTTGCAGGAAGTCCACAACAAAAAGAAAGAAATAGAAGACCTGGGAAGCAAAAGGAAAAAAAACTTAAGAGCATCAGAGCAAGAAAAGAGAACAGTAGCAGATACTCTACATCAGGAAGCGCCCGACAGAATGAAGAAGGCTGCCGAGTCCAAGAGTTCTATAGACATTAACCTAGCTGTTTCTTTGCTCGAAGGAGCTGTGAAGTTCAGAACAGTGAAAGAGAGCAGATGGTGGAATCTACGAGAATGGAGCAGTCTCTTGCAAAGAGAAAAACGGACCTCATATCGAAATTGATGCCCAAGAAGCAGCAAAAGCGATTCCAAATATTTTACCTGTATCAGTCAATCGTTGGCACAGTATGTGTATCTGATTTTTTACTGTTTTTTACTATTTGTACAGTTTGTATTTGAAATAAAAAAGTAAATAAATGAATGCAAAAACTCGGGAAATGACGAATTTATGTGACCAGGCATCCCACGCCATCTACCACAGATCTGATCCCGAGGACTTCCTAATCCTATATTTGGCCTATATTTGGGCCCGGAAAATCCTATAAAAATAGGACAGAGCCTAAAATTTGAAACGAACCGACCTGTCCGAACCCTGGTTTTGGTAATCCTTATCATTATCATACCGTTCTTTGCTCTTTTGTTTGGCTGTCTCAATTTTTGCATGTCTATAAACTTCATCATTATAATAACGCTGTTTGTCACTATCAATTTTTGCATCTTGATGCACCTGGTCGGTTGAATACCTTTGCTTTTCTATTTTCAAGATGCTATCTCTGTTTTTTGTGTAGTACTGTTTTTTCAAATTACTTATAACTCGCTTAGAAGGCATCATATTACTATTTAAATTATCCTATTATAATTTCTTAAGTCTCATATTAAGTACCCATAACGTAACAAAAAATAAAACTAATTTTTAAATTTTCAAATTTTTTGTTAGTTTGAATGAAAATATTAAAATTATTGCTCAGATATCATAAATATTTTTGCAGTTTACATAATAACTTTAGCAATTCTAAACTGAAAAATAAGATATATAAAAAAATGGAATTTTTAGGTCTGGAAATACATATTAAATCCCACGTTGGGTAGTTATTATGTACTAACTACATCCAACGACCATGACGTCATTGATCAATATTGTACATAAAAAATTAAGTTTTTCGTAAAAAATTGATTCTATTTAAACAAAAAATCAAGTACAAATGGCACTAGATCTAGAGATTTCCTTTAAAATGAGCCATTGAACAACTCTACGATGTTCCAGTACCAAGCTATCTGTGGAAAAGAAGAAAGAAAAAAAGATGCCGTTTGTGGAGAATAACGTGGTTAAAGTCAATTTTCTTGATTTTCAAGCCAATTTATTTCCCTTGCTGTTCAAGCCAAATGGCAGAAATCCTACTGAAAAAGGGAGGGCATGTTGTAGAAATAGACAGAGGGTTGTCGCAGGACGTCAGAGGGTTCAGTTTAAAATTCAATGTTATTTTTCCTATGGCTGTCGTGACGTCAGAGGACTATCATAGAAATATATAGGGGCGTTTCGCGTGATGTAACAGGACATGGTGCAGAAATCCTATTGAAAAAGAGAGGGCATGTTCTAGAAACTGGGGAGAGCATGTTGCAGAAATCCCATGCTAATCTGCCATGGGTGTTGTAGAAATCCTTGCTATGGGTGTTGCAGAAAGCAGAGATGGGATATTACTATTATGCCTTTGAGGATAACAAATCCCCCCAGCCCTCAGGGGAAAGGGCTGTAAGTTATGCCCTGGGGGCATATAAGGAGTCTAAAGAAAGTTTGGTCTTATAAATTTCGGAGGGGGTTCATTGGATTGGTAATTAGAAGCTCTACGGGTCTTTTTAAGAGTTAAAGTGATCGAAGGGAAGCTACCCTGCCACACACACACATATAGCATTGTCACGAAATGCATCTAATAAACATTTTGCGATAACCATTTAGTCAATATAGTTTAAATATCATATAACAAGGCTTCTGGGGCTGAAACAATCCCCAGAGTCTAGGGGCAAGGGTTGTAAGTAATACCCCGGGGTATTTAAGGCTCCTATGGAAGAGATGGCTGTATAACATTTAGAGGAGACTCATTTCGTTGAAAATTGGACATTGTTGTTTCTTTTTAAGGGTCAAAAGTGATGGAGGGCCGTTAGCTCCCCCCCCCCCGAGATACCTTGTTTTACCAAACGAATCTGATTAAAATTTCTAGATAGCAATTTTACTCAAAATAGTCCAAAGAACTAAAACAATGTCTCTTGGGTTGACACAATCCCCCCAGTGCCCTGGGGATAGGGTTGTAAGTCATGGTCTGGGGTCATCTAAGGTTTTTATGGAATGGGTGGTCGTATAGTCTTCGGATGGGCCTCAATTAATATTGTAACTTATACTCCCCTTTTTAAGAGTCAAAAGTGATTTGAGAGCAACTAGCCCCCCCCCCTCCCCGTCGAGCTCATCATTCCCACAAAGACATCCAATCAAAATTTGGAGATTGCAATTTTTTTCATTTTAATTGAGGAGTCCAGAAATTATGTTTTTGAGAAAGACATCCCCGCCCCCCCCCCCAAGTCTCTCAGAGCAAGGGTTGTAAGCTATGCCCCGGGGACATATAATGTTTTTATAGAAAGGGTGGTTGTATATACTTCGGAGGGGACTCATTGGATTGGTAATCTGAATTTATAGTGCCCTTTTTAAGAGCCAAAGTGATCAGGGAGCAGTTAACCCCCCCACTCCAACACGTCGTGTTTTCTCGAAATGCATCGAATACAAATTTTAAGACAGTCATTTTGTTCAAAATATTCCAAAGATCGTATAACAAGGCTTTTGGGGCTGAGACAAATCACCAGAGCCTAGGGACGACGGTTGTAAGTATTGCTGCGGGGAATTTAAGATTTTTATGGAAGTGATGGTTGTTTAACTTTAGAAGAGGCTCATTTGGTTGAAAATTAGGATTTCTAGTTCCTTTTTAAGCGTCAAAAGTGATGGAGGGCATTTAGACCCACCCCTCTCCTTGACAACCCCTCTTTTCAAAAAACGCATCTGATTGAAATTGTGAGATAGTGATTTTGTTCCAAATAGTCCAAAGAACATATAATAATGTCAATGAACATATAAAGCCCTTCCCCCCTATTGAAAAAGAGAGGGCATGTTCTAGAAACTGGGGAGGGCATGTTGCAGAAATGCCATGCTAATCTGCCATGGGTGTTGTAGAAATCCTTGCTATGGGTGTTGCAGAAAGCAGAGATGGGATATTACTATTATGCCTTTGAGGATAACAAATCCCCCCAGCCCTCTGGGGAAAGGGCTGTAAGTTATGCCCTGGGGGCATATAAGGAGTCTAAAGAAAGTTTGGTCTTATAAATTTCGGAGGGGGTTCATTGGATTGGTAATCAGAAGCTCTACGGGTCTTTTTAAGAGTTAAAGTGATCGAAGGGAAGCTACCCTGCCACACACACACATATAGCATTGTCACGAAATGCATCTAATAAACATTTTGCGGTAGCCATTTAGTCAATATAGTTTAAATATCATATAACATGGTTTTTGGGGTTGAAACAAACCCGAGAGCCTAGGGGCAAGAGTTGTAAGTTATGCCCAGGGGTATTTAAGGTTTTTATGGAAGGGATGGTTGCATAAACTTTAGAAGAGACTCATTTGGTTAAAAATTGGACATTGTAGTTCACTTTAAGAGTCAAAAGTGATAGAGGGCCGTTAGCTCCCCCCCCCCCGAGATACCTTTTTTTTACCAAACGAATCTGATTAAAATTTCTAGATAGTAATTTTACTCAAAATTGTCCAAAGAACTAAAACAATGACTCTTGGGTTGACACAACCCCCCAGTGCCCTTGGTATTGGGTTGTAAGTCATGGCCTGGGGTCATCTAAGGTTTTTATTGATTGGGTGGTCGTATAGTCTTCGGATGGGCCTCATTTAAAATTTAAACTTTTAGTAACCTTTTTAATAGTCAAAAGTGATTTGAGAGCAACTAGCCCCCCCCCCCCCTCCCCGTCGAGCTCATCATTCCCACAAAAACATCCAATCAAAATTTGGAGATTGCAATTTTTTTCATTTTAATTGAGGAGTCCGGAAATTATGTTTTTGAGAAAGACATCCCCCCCCCCCAAGTCTCTCAGAGCAAGGGTTGTAAGCTATGCCCCGGGGACATATAATGTTTTTATAGAAAGGGTGGTTGTATATAGTTCGGAGGGGACTCATTGGATTGGTAATCTGAATTTATAGTGCCCATTTTAAGAGCCAAAGTGATCAGGGAGCAGTTAACCCCCCCCCCCCCACTCCAACACGTCGTGTTTTCTCGAAATGCATCGAATACAAATTTTAAGACAGTCTTTTTGTTCAAAATATTCCAAAGATCGTATAACAAGGCTTTCGGGGCTGAAACAAACCACCAGAGCCTAGGGGCGAGGGTTGTAAGTATTGCTGCGGGGCATTTATGGTTTTTATGGAAGGGATGGTTGTTTAACTTTAGAAGAGGCTCATTTGGTTGAAAATTAGAAGTTCTAGTTTTTAAGCGTCAAAAGTGATGGAGGGCATTTAGACCCACCCCTCTCCTTGACAACCCCTCTTTTCAAAAAATGTATCTGATTGAAATTGTGAGATAGTGATTTTGTTACAAATAGTCCAAAGAACATATAATAATGTCAATGAACATATAAGCCCCCCCCCCCCCTATTGAAAAAGAGAGGGCATGTTCTAGAAACAGGGGAGGGCATGTTGCAGAAATCCCATGCTAATCTGCCATGGGTGTTGTAGAAATCCTTGCTATGGGTGTTGCAGAAAGCAGAGATGGGATATTACTATTATGCCTTTGAGGATAACAAATCCCCCCAGCCCTCTGGGGAAAGTGCTGTAAGTTATACCCTGGGGGCATATAAGGAGTCTAAAGAAAGTTTGGTCTTATAAATTTCGGAGGGGGTTCATTGGATTGGTAATTAGAAGCTCTACGGGTCTTTTTAAGAGTTAAAGTGATCGAAGGGAAGCTACCCTGCCACACACACACACATATAGCATTGTCACGAAATGCATCTAATAAACATTTTGCGATAGCCATTTAGTCAATATAGTTTAAATATCATATAACATGGCTTTTGGGGTTGAAACAATCCCCAGAGCCTAGGGGCAAGGGTTGTAAGTTATGCCCAGGGGTATTTAAGGTTTTTATGAAAGGGATGGTTGTATAAACTTTAGAGGAGGCTAATTTGGTTAAAAATTGGACATTCTATTTCCCTTTTAAGGATCAAAAGTGATGGTGGGACGTTAGCTCCCCCCCCCCGAGATACCGTTTTCTACCAAACGAATCTGATTAAAATTTCTAGAGAGTAGTTTTACTCAAAATTGTCCAAAAAACTAACACAATGACTCTAGGGTCGACACAACCCCCCAGTGCCCTGGGGATAGGGTTGTAAGTCATGGCCTGGGGTCATATAAGGTTTTTATGGAATGGGTGGTTGCATAGTTTTCAAATGGGGCTCATTTAATATTGAAACTTATAGTACCCTTTTTAAGAGTCAAAAGTGATTTGAGAGCCACTAGCCCCCTCCCCTCCCCGTCGAGCTCATCATTCCCACAAAGAAATCCAATCAAAATTTGGAGATTGCAATTTTTTTCATTTTAATTGAGGAGTCCGGAAATTATGTTTTTGAGAAAGACATCCCCCCCCCCACAGTCTCTCAGAGCAAGGGTTGTAAGCTATGCCCTGGGGACATATAATGTCTTTACTAGAAAGGGTGGTTGTATATAGTTCGGAGGGGACTCATTGGATTGGTAATCTGAATTTATAGTGCCGTTTTTAAGAGCCAAAGTGATCAAGGAGCAGTTAACCCCCCCCCCTACTAAATACACGCAAACACGTCGTGTTTTCTCGAAATGCATCGAATACAATATTTTAAGACAGTCATTTTTATTCAAAATAGTCCAAAGATCGTATAACAAGGCTTTCGGAGCTGAAACAAACCACCAGAGCCTGAGGGACGAGGGTTGTAAGTATTGCTACTGGGGCATTTAAGGTTCTTATGGAAGAGATGATTGCATAAACTTTAGAGGTGGGTCATTTAGTAGAAAATTGGAAGTTTTAGTTCCCCTTGAAGAGTCAAAACTGATTGAGGTCAAGTAGCTCCCCCCACCTCAACTGTCCTCGTTTTCACCAAATGTATCTGATTGAGATCGTGCGATAGTGCAATTTTGTTCCAAATAGTCCAAAGAACATACAAGAATGCTTCCAGAGTTGGCACAACCCGCCAGAACCCTGGAGCACGGGCTTTAATTTATGCCCTTGGGGCATACAAGGTTTATGTGAAAAAATGGTCGTATTAATTCAGATAGGTCTCATTTGATTTTAAATTGGAAGTTATAGTGCCCTTTTTAAGAGTCAAAGTTATTTGAGAGACCTCCCCCCTTCCCCAGGCCCATCATTTCCCATGACAAACATCGAAAAAAGGTTTTGAGACATCAATTTTTTTCACCAGTGTTGAAAGGTTCAGTAATTATGCGTAGCAATAGTTGTAGTAGCATTGGTAGCATTAGTAGCAGTATGCAAATAGCACCTTTTTTTCAACATCCTCTTCATCACACGTTGAAATTTTTAATTTAATACCATCAACCGGTCCTGAAGCATTGCTTATACGTCCTCTTGACAACCTGTATGGGCATAGTGTGTTTCGATTTATCTCCATACAATTACAATATTGCCCAAAATTTTTGCCTTAATACCCTTAGGTATGTTGGTAGTAGCAGTAGTAGCACCAGTAGTTATAGTAGTAGCAGAGCAGTAGGAGTACAGTTAATAGTCGTAGTCTTAGCTGTAGTAGCTGTAGTAGTAGTAGCAGTAATAATAATATCAGCAGTAGTAGTAGCTTTAGGAGTAGAAGCAGTAGTATTATGACGCAAATTTTGTCTTTTGGTTAGTTCAACACCCCCCACAACAAACAGTAAGTTTTAATTTTACCAACGAAACTGTTCCTAAGATATTGCTGATATACCCTTTTGACAACCTGCATAAGGATGGCAGGTTGTCATCCGTACAACAGAAATATTCTCAGAAAATTTTACTTTCATACTTTCATAGGTTGTGGATTTTGAACTAGCCGGAAGACACTATGTGTATTCATTTAATGCTGCTTCTACGGTTATTGTAACTAACGGCACTAATGACATTAAGTTGAAACTTTTAAGGAACGTTTAGGAGGAGTTTAAATTAAACGAAAAACTAAATAAAATTTGCACTTTACTAAAAAAAATTCCAATGAACGCGCATTGTCATTTTAATATCTATATGCTTATATTTATTCCTTAAAATCTTAATTAATTCTGGATTTCTTAAAGTTACAAAAGTGAAAACATTTAAAAGAATTTTTTCAGTAAAGTGCAAATCTTATTCTGGCTTTTAGAAAGCATAGGGATTTTGAAGTCTACTCTTGTTAATTTCTGCTCGTTGTGGGTTTCATTTATTTATTGATGCTGATTTGTGGTAGCTGTGTGCTTGGTAGATTATTTCATTCTATTTTTCGTTTAATGGAGTTCTTGCATTTTTTTGAAAAACTTATTTTATGGAATTTTTTTTTAATGAATCGAAAGAAAGCATCGAAACCTTCGAGTATTTGGTAACAAAAATCTAGGAGGGGGATAACTACCAAGATGAAAGAAACGGTGGAAATATTCATTTTTGATTATGGAAAGTGATGGTAAATTAATATTAAGATAGATCGTTGCCTAAGAATGCGTTGAACTCGAATCCTTCAGTGCCAAAGGAGAGCCCACTCACACTGTACTGTGGCAACTTCTAATTTAAATATACTATTCAGTTTGTGGTGTCTAAGATGTCATAATAATGTGTGAAAATTCTAATAAACATTTAATAGTAATAAAAAAAAATTTAACAGTAAAGAAGGTGATTCAGGAATGGTATCTGTATTTTGTTCAAAGCAATTTTTGAAGTAATAATGAAGCATCACTGATCTACATATGTCATAGTTATGACATCATTGGCGTTGTCAAATCTATTTCTCTTTATTTTGTGTCTATTATCCTTCTACTTTTACTTACTCCAGCTGTGCTAGTCATTTTTCAATCTAGCCAGCCCTCAACTTAAAAGTCTAGGACTCCATTTTCGGAAGTGCTGTTTTTTTCCTTCTTGACTACAGCCCCTTGCTGGAACAGCAAGAAAAAATCACTTTTTTGCATAGGTAACACTGATGTGTAAGTGATCTTGTTTTTCTCTACTGAAAAATAATTTGGCACACTGAAAAATCTTAGAGGCCTGTTTAAGTGCTCATTTTAAAGGATATTTCTGTATCTACGGGCTTTCATAAGTACTAAAATATAACATAAAAACTTAAAATCCATTTTTTGCAGTATCCTTATATACAGATCGCATCATAATTGTAGGTTACAAACATTAGAGTAAACATTCATGACAACGTCAGTTGCAATGACGACATGTACCCAAGGCATAAACATAGTTCGGGGAGCCCCCCCCCCCCGCTTCACCATTGAGCCTTGGCACTTGGCACACGGCAGGCATCTATATATGGTTTCTCATTGCCAACTTTCTTTGAACCAAAGACGATTTGAGCCTTTCCAGGCCTAGTTTTTCGAGTTTGTCTCCCCATGGGCCTATGTCAATTATATACATGTATATGTTAATAATGAAATGATTGAACTTGAACTTGAACCCTGAAATAACTCGAATTCTATTTCACAGTCCTGACCTATTAAGATCGTTTCTTTGGCCAGTCATCGCTGTTCCTTGTTTTCAAACCCGTATGTTTTTTTGTCCATTTCTGTTCATCTTTACCTCATAAAGTTTTTTTCGACACCTTTTGCTTTACCAGTTTAGATTCATGCACCATCTCACTTAATTTCTTAAGACGTTATAGATAACAAATACGTCTTTTACAGTTTCCAACCTCAGATCACTGTAAATTAGAATTAACGCCTTTGTAAAATTACGTTTTGTATTGGACCTTTAACTTTTGCCTTGGCTTGTTTTTGTCATTATGAAAAACATAACGCCAAACCTATGATTTTTTAAGAAAGGCATGGTAAGCATTACTGACCATATCCACGTCAAAATCCGGAACCCAATCATCATATCTATCATTTTCAATTTTGGCACGTTTTGATTCTTGCTGTAGCTATCTTCTGACCACACTTTTGTTTCTTCTTCATTTTGGATTTTAATTACTTCGCACGATTTGTCAATGCTCTTAGCTTTTTCTGCTCTTATTGGTCTAGTCTTAAAAAAAAAAAAAAAATAAACACGCATCCGTGATCTTTCCTCTGGCAAAAATACAAATTTCCACATTTTTGCAGATATGAGGTTGAAACTTCTACAATAAAGTTCTCTGATACGCTGAATCTGATGATGTGATTTTCATTAAAATTTTATGATATTTATGGGGTTATTTCCCTCTTTTTAAAAAATAAGGCAAATTTTCTCAGGATTTAAACTTTTGATGGGTAAAACTAAACTTGATGAAACTTATACATTTAAAATCAGCATAAGCATCCGGGTCTTTTGATGTATCTATTGGTATCAAAATTCCGCTTTTTCGAGTTCCAGTTACTATTGAGCCGGGTCGCCTCTTACTTACAGTTCGATATTTATTATCATCTCTTATATGTAATCCTTTATGTAACAAAATACAAACAGGAAAAAGCCTATGGCCTTTTATTATTAAGTATAGTAAGAGACGAACCTCAAAAAGTCAGGCAGCTAACTTCCATTCAAAAGATGATTTTATTATCTTAAAAAACCTTATATGCCCCCAGGGCATAACTTGAAACCCTTGCCCCGAGGGTTGTGAGGGAGTGTCCTCCTCAAAAATACATTTTCTATCTGGAAATCAGCTACGCTGACAAAATGCCTATCTCAAAATGTTGATTGGATGTGTTTGGGAGAATGATGAGCATAGGGGGGGCTAGTTGTCCTCCAATCACTTTCGACTATTAAAAAGGGCAGTAGCCCTTTGAATTTCCAATCGAATGAGCCTGTTTTGAACTTTCTACGACAACTCCTTCTATACAATACATAGATGCCCCCAAGGAATAAATTAAAACCCTTGTCCCTTTGGGTTTTGGGGGAGTGTCCTCCTCAAAAACCTCTTTTCTATCTGGAAATCAATTACGCTGAACAAAATGGCTATCTCAAAATTTTGATTGGGTGTGTTTGGGGGAACGATGGGCGTGGGGGGAGGGGCTAGTGTCCCTCCGATCCATTATGACTTTTAAAAAGGAGACTAGCCCTTTGAATTTCAAATCGAATGAGCCTGTTTTGAAGTTTCTACGACAACTCCTTCTATAAAAAACCTTATATGCCCCCAGGGCGTAACTTAAAACCTTTGCCCTGAGGGTTGCGGGGGAGTGCCCTTCTCAAAAACATATCTTCTATCTGGAAATCAACTACGCTGAACAAGATGGTTATCTCACAATTTTGATTGGATGTGTTGGGGGGAATGATGGGAGTGGGGGGCTAGCTAGCTGTACCCCAATCACTGTCGACTATTAAAAAGGGCAAGCGCCCTTTGAATTTCCAATCGAATGAGCCTGTTTTGAAGCTTCTACGACAACTCCTATAAAAACCTTATATGCCCCCAGGGCATAACTTGAAACCCTTGCCCCAAGGGTTGTGAGGGAGTGTCCTCCTCAAAAACATATTTTCTATCTGGAAATCAGCTACGCTGACAAAATGCCTATCTCAAAATGTTGATTGGATGTGTTTGGGAGAATGATGGGCATAGGGGGGGGGGCTAGTTGTCCACCAATCAATTTTGACTATTAAAAAGGGCATTAGCCCTTTGAATTTCCAATCGAATGAACCTGTTTTGAACTTTCTAGAACAACGCCTTCTATAGAAGCCTTATATGCCCCCAGGGCATAAATTAAAACCCTTGTCCCTTTGGGTTGTGGGGGAGTGTCCTCCTCAAAAACCTATTTTCTATCTTCTATATCCTCCGATCCATTATGACTTTTAAAAAGGGCACTAGCCTTTTGAATTTCGAATCAAATGAGCCTGTTTTGAAGTTTCTGCGACAACTCCTTCTATAAAAACCTTACATGCCCCCAGGGCATAAATTGAAACCCTTGCCCCAAGGGTTGTGAGGGAGTGTCCTCCTCAAAAATATATTTTCTATCTGGAAATCAGCTACGCTGACAAAATTCCTATCTCAAAATTTTGATCGGATGTGTTTGGGGTAAGGATGAGCATAGGGGGGGGGGCTAGTGGCCCTCAACTCACTTTTGACTATGAAAAAGGGCATTAGCCCTTTGAATTTCCAATCGAATGAACCTGTTTTGAACTTTCTAGAACAATACCTTCTATAGAAGCCTTATATGCCCCTAGGGCATACATTAAAACCCTTGTCCCTTTGGGTTGTGGGGGAGTGTCCTCCTCAAAAACCTATTTTCTATCTGGAAATCAGCTACGTTGAACAAAATGACCATCTCACAATTTTGATTTGATGTGTTTGGGGGAAAGATGGGCTTGGGGGGCTAGTTGCCCTCCAATCCCTTTGAACTATTAAAAAGGGCACTAGCCCTTTGAATTTCCAATTGAATGAGCCTTTTTTGAAGTTTCTACGACAACGCCTTCTATAAAAACCTTATATGCCCCCAGGGCATAACTTAAAACCATTGCCCTGAGGGTTGTGGGTGAGTGTCCTCCTCAAAATACATTTTCTATCTTGAAATCAACTACGCTGAACAAAATGGTTATCTCCAAATTTTGATTAGATGTGTTTGGGGAAATGATGGGTATGGGGGGGCTAGTTGCCCTCCAATCACTTTTGACTATTAAAAAGGCCACTAGCCCTTTGAATTTCCAATCGAATGAGCCCGTTTTGAAGTTTCTACGACAACGCCTTCAATAAAAACCTTATATGCCCCCAGGCGAAACTTAAAACCCTTCCCCTGAGGGTTTTGGGGGAGTGTCCTCGCTCAAAAACCTATTTTCTATCTGGAAATCAACTACGCTGCACAAAAATTCTATATCACAATTTTAATTGGATGTGTTTGGGGGAAGGATAAGCGTGAGGGGGGGGGGGCTAGTTGCCCTCCAATCAATTTCGACTATTAAAAAGGGCACTAGAACTCTCGATTTCTAATCCAATGAGCCCCTTTTGAAGTCTCTACGACGACCCCTTCTATATGAGAACTTCTATATGAAGTGCCCTGCTTTAAAGAAAAAAAAACTGTACATTGTCAACATTAAACTTATTTGCCCTCAGGGCATAAGTTAAAACCCTTGCCCTTGAGGGTTGTGGGGGAGTCTCATCCTCAAAAAGATATTTTCTATCTGGAAATCAACTACGCTGAACAAAATGGCTATCTCAAAATTTTGATTGGATGTGTTTGGGGGAATGACGGGCGTGGGGGGGGGCTAATTGCCCTCCAATTACTTTAGACTATTAAAAAGGGCACTAGCCACTCCAATTTCCAATCGAATGAGCCCTTTTCGAAGTTACTACGACAACTCCTTCGATACAAAGTGCCTGTCGAAGAAAGAAGAAAAAAAACACATTGTACCCACATCGTTCTTTACTTAGGCAATTGGAATTGCCTCATTCAATTGGAAATTCAAAGGGCTAGTGCCCTTTTAATAGTCCAAAGGGATTGGAGGGCAACTAGCCCCCCAAGCCCATCTTTCCCCCAAACACATCAAATCAAAATTGTGAGATGGTCATTTTGTTTAACGTAGCTGATTTCCAGATAGAAAATGGGTTTTTGAGGAGGACACTCCCCCACAACCCAAAGGGACAAGAGTTTTAATTTATGCCCTGGGGGCATATAAGGCTTCTATAGAAGGTGTTGTCGTAGAAAGTTCAAAACAGGTTCATTCGATTGGAAATTCAAAGGGCTAGTGCCTTTTTTAATAGTCGAAAGTGATTGGAGGACAACTAGCCCCCCCCCCTATGCTCATCATTCACCCAAACACATCCAATCAACATTTTGAGATAGGCATTTTGTCAGCGTAGCTGATTTCCAGATAGAAAATATCTTTTTGAGGAGGACACTCCCTCACAACCCTTGGGGCAAGGATTTTAAGTTATGCCCTGGGGGCAGATAAGGTTTTTATAGAAGGAGTTGTCGTAGAAATTTCAAAACAGGCTCATTTGATTGGAAATTCAAAGGGCGTTTGCCCTTTTTAATAGTTGAAAGTGATTGGAGGGCAGCTAGCTAGCCCCCCACTCCCATCATTCCCCCCAACACATCCAATCAAAATTGTGAGATAACCATCTTGTTCAGCGTAGTTGATTTCCAGGTAGAAGATATGTTTTTGAGAAGGACACTCTCCCGCAACCCTCAGGGCAAAGGTTTTAAGTTACGCCCTGGGGGCATATAAGGTTTTTTATTAGAAGGTGTTGTCGTAGAAACTTCAAAACAGGCTCATTCGATTCGAAATTCAAAAGGCTAGTGCCCTTTTTAAAAGTCATAATGTATCGGAGGATATAGAAGATAGAAAATAGATTTTTGAGGAGGACACTCCCCCACAACCCAAAGGGACTAGGGTTTTAATTTATGCCCTGGGGGCATATAAGGCTTCTATAGAAGGCGTTGTTCTAGAAAGTTCAAAACAGGTTCATTCGATTGGAAATTCAAAGGGCTAATGCCCTTTTTAATAGTCAAAAGTGATTGGAGGACAACTAGCCCCCCCCCTATGCTCATCATTCCCCCAAACACATCCAATCAACATTTTGAGATAGGCATTTTGTCAGCGTAGCTGATTTCCAGATAGAAAATATCCTTTTGAGGTGGACACTCCCTCACAACCCTCGGGGCAAGGGTTTCAATTTATGCCCTGGGGGCATATAAGGTTTTTATAGGATTTGTCGTAGAAGCTTCAAAACAGGCTCATTCGATTGGAAATTCAAAGGGCATTTGCCCTTTTAATAGTCGAAAGTGATTGGAGCGCAGCTAGCTAGCGCCCCCCTCCCCTCCGTCCCCCCACCACATCCAATCAAAATTGAGAGATAACCATCTTGTTCAGCGTAGTTGATTTCCAGATAGAAGATATGTTTTTGAGAAGGACACTCCCCCGCAACCCTCAGGGCAAAGGTTTTAAGTTACGCCCTGGTGGCATATAAGGTTTTTTATAGAAGGCGTTGTCGTAGAAACTTCAAAACAGGCTCATTCGATTCGAAATTCAAAGGGCTAGTGTCCTTTTTAAAAGTCATAATGGATAGGAGGTACACTAGCCCCCCCCCCACGCCCCGCGTTCCCCCAAAGACACCCAATCAAAATTTTGAGATAGCCATTTTGTTCAGCGTAATTGATTTCCAGATAGAAAACAGGTTTTTGAGGAGGACACTCCCCCACAACCCAAAGGGACAAGGGTTTTAATTTATGCCCTGGTGGCATATAAGGATTGTATAGAAGGCGTTGTCGTAGAAAGTTCAAAACAGGCTCATTCGATTGGAAATTCAAAGGGCTACTGCCCTTTTTAATAGTCGAAAGTGATTGGAGGACAACTAGCCCCCCTAGGCTCATCATTCCCCCCAACATATCCAATCAAAATTTTGAGATAGGCATTATGTCAGTGTAGCTGATTTCCAGATAGAAAATATCTTTTTGAGGAGGACACTCCCTCACAACCCTCGGGGCAAGGGTTTTAAGTTATACCGTGGGGGCATATAAGGTTTTTATAGAAGGAGTTGTCGTAGAAACTTCAAAACAGGCTCATTTGATTGGAAATTCAAAGGGAGTTTGCCCTTTTTAATAGGCGAAAGTGATTTGAGGGCAACTAGCCCCCCTCCCAGGCGGCCCCCCCCCAGATCCAGTCCAAAGTGTGAGATAACCATCGTGTTCAGCGTAGTTCATTTCCAGATAGAAAATATGTTTTTGAGAAGGACACTCACCCGCAACCCTCAGGGCAAAGGTTTTAAGTTACGCCTTGGGGGCATATAAGGTTTTTTATAGAAGGCGTTGTTGTAGAAACTACAAAACAGGCTCATTCGATTCGAAATTCAAAGGGCTAGTGTCGTTTTTAAAAGTCATAGTGGATCGGAGGGAAACTAGCCCCCCCCACGCCCATCGTTCCCCCAAACACACCCAATCAAAATTTTGAGATAGCTATTTTGTTCAGCGTAGTTGATTTTTTGATAGAAAATATGTTTTTGAGGAGGACACTCCCTCACAACCCTCAGGGCAAAGGTTTTAAGTTATGCCCTAGGGGCATATAAGGTTTTTGTCGAAGGCGTTGTCCTAGAAACTTCAAAACAGGCTATTTCGGTTGGGAATTCTTAGAGCTAGTGCCCTTTTTAATATTTGAAAGTGTTTGGAGGGCAACTAGCCCCCCACGCCCGTCATACCTCCAAACACATCCAATCAGAAATTTGAGATACCCATTTTGTTCAGCGTAGGCTAGATGATTTCAAGATAGAAAATATGTTTTTTAGGAGGACCCCCCCCCCCGGGGGACCCGTCCCCACACCCCACCGGGCACGGGTTTTAAATTATGACCGGGGGCATATAAGGATTTATAAGAAGGCGTTGTCGTAGAAACTTCAAAACAGGCTCATTCGATTGGAAATGCAAAGGGCTAGTTCCCTTCTTAATAGTCGAAAGTGATTGGAGGGGAACTAGCCCCTCCCCCGCGCCCATCATTCCCCACAACACATCCAATCAAAATTTTGATATAGCCATTTTGTTCAGCGTCGTTGATTCCCAGATAGAAAATAAGTTTTTAAGGAGGACACTCCCCAACAACCCTCAGGGCAAGGGTTTTAAGTTATGTCCTGGGGTATATAAGGTTTTTATAGAAGGCTTTGTCATAGAAACTTCAAAAGGGGATCATTTGATTGGAAATTCAAAGGGCTAGTGCTCTTTTTGATATTCAAAACTGATTGTTGGCCAACTAGCCCCCCCCCCCCTCCCACGTCCATCATTCACCCAAACACATCCAATAAAACGAGCAGAAATTAACATAAGTTGGGCGCAAAACCCCTATGCCTTCCCAAGGCAAGAACAAAATTTGCACTTTATTGAAAAAATACAAATGAATGTGCATTGTCAGTTTAATATACATACACTGATATTTAGTAATCAAAATGTGAAAATTATTTGATTTATTAAAGTTATAAAAGTAAAAACATTTATATTTTTTCAGTAAAGTGCAAATTTTGTTCTGGCCTCGGGAAGGCATGGGGAGTTTTGCGCCTAACTAGTGTTAATTTCTGCTCGTTTTGAGTTCGACTCGGTTATTTATTGTAATTTCTGTTCGTTTTGGGTTTCATTATTTATCGATGCTGATTTGTGGTAGTTTTGAGCTTGGTAGATTATTCGATTTTATTTTTGCTCATTTTTTGTTTAATGGAGTTCTTTACTTTTCTTTGAAAAACTTATTTTGTGGAATTTTTTTTTTTTAATCAATCTAAAAAAAAGTGATCCTCCTGGGACCTGGTGTCCACGTCTGTGGACACCCCCATAAAATATTTTTTGTGCAAAGGCCTCGCCATCTAGCAAAGATTTCGTTGTTTCAACGTGCTTTTTGGACCTGGAAAGTCATCTACGATTTTTTTCAGAAAGTTTCTGTGACTTTTAGTGGTTTTTTTACAAGCGAGAAAAGGCTAAAATAAGGAGATGAAAAAAAGCAAAGGTAAGAAAAAAGAAAAAAAAAGAAAGTAGTGAGAACGAGTTCTGAGAAAAATCAGGTGTACTCTCTTGATTGTAGACAGTGCTTAGATAGTTTTAAAAGCAGTTAGTTCGATAAGTGCCATCTTTTGGAACTTGGGAAACCTCCATGTCCACGTCTGTGGACAGGCGGTTCCAATCGAGTAAAAAGCTAGGGTTGATTTTTTTTAGTTCAAATCTTGATTCTAATGGGGATATCAGAGGCCAATGATTGTATTATTTACTAAATTGGCAACAACCTAGCCGCCACTCACCCATAAGAAATCGCCGCCCCAGTAAAGTGTACCCACCCCCCCCCCTTATGTATACCATACCCTTTTATTCCTTACATTATAAAAAAATTTTAGTCCCGTTTTTTCAAATAAAATCAACCAAAATCACAACCCGTAAGTCTGCTAAAAATTAAACTATTTTGTATATATTAGTTTTTCATTGTTGAATATTTGGTTATTTTATTTGTTACCCTTTTTATCTTTTTATATTATGTTATCTTTTAATCTTTTATCTTTTAAATTTTATCTTTTAATATTTTATAGTTATGACCTATATTTATGACTTTTGTATTTTGTATTTTCTGACTGTTACCTGTCGTGTTTTCGTTACAGTGGTAACTATGTGTTGTTATTGTATTTTTTTTTTTTACTAAGAAATGCAAATTGGGTCCACTAGGGTTTGTGATAGTTATTTTGCCAATCACTATCTATCTATCTATCTAGCTATTAGTTTCAAGCTTACTAAACCTGTTCCTTTATTGTAGTTTCCCTTGATAACGCCCTTGGAATGCTCGATGAGAGTGACCTGGACATCTCTGATTTAGATGATGATGAGGAATGGATAAAAACCTACTCCTTGTCGTCTTCAGACTCTGACGGTGAACCAGCTGTTGCAGCCATTCTGTCATCAAGCAGTTATGCTGTTCTTCCAAATGTTGAAAGTGAAGAATCTGATGACAACGCACCCTTAGCAACCCGTGCCAAACGCTTGAAGGCTGACAAAGTAGCAGCAACCTTGTCCTGGAGGAAGTCTAGGCGGTTCGATAATCATCGTGGGCCGGACGTGGGCCCCGCTCATTTCCAGGACCACGACAATTGGAGTAGAGAACAATTCTTTTTGCAATATGACCCGGAGAGCTTCTTCGAACGTATAGCTTTTTGCATGAACTACAACTATCAGTTGGCCCACCACAACAGCTTGAATGTAACTCCGGACGAGCTGAAAATTTTTGCCGGCATTGTCATCCTGATGGGGAACCTCAAGTTTCTTCAGATCCGAATGTACTGGTCTGGGAATTTTAGGGTAGATGCCATATCACTAAATATGGCTCGAGACAGATTTTTCACAATCTGATCGAACCTTAAGTTTATTGTTGTTTCGGAAATCTCAGACGAAAAAAAAACAAAAATATTCTTTGGAAGGTGTAGTCAATCCTTGACAACTTCAGGAATATCTGTCTCCAGTTGCCACGTGACAGGAACTATTCAATTGACGAGCAGATGATACGCTTCCAGGGTATGTCAACTCTCAAGCAATATGTCCCTAACAAGCCCAATCCGGTTGGATTAAAGAATTTTGTCCTTGCCAGCTCCTTAGGGCTGATACTTGATTTCCAAATCTACCAGGGAGCCACCACCCTAGGAGAACAGCTGGTAGCACATGGCTTTTCAGCTGGGATCGTACTGCGCTTGTCTGAGACCCTACCAAAAGGTAGATACCTCTATTTTGACCGATTCTTCTCGTCTGTTAAGCTTCTCGACATGCTGGCTGAAAGAAAAATAAATGCGACCGGAACTATCATGAAGAACCGTTTGGGTGCCAACGGTCCAACGCTTTTTACCGAAACAGAAATGAAAAGAAAGGGCAGAGGAACCTCTGTCATGTCTATGTGCTCAGATAGAAAAGTAGCCGAGACCCAGTGGTATGATAACAAAGTGGTTCTCCTGTCTTCAAACTGCAAAGGTATAGAAGAGGATAAAGAGGTCAAACGTTATGACAAGCGCCAGGGGTCTTACGTGCAGGTCAAATTTCCACAAGTAGTCTCCGACTACAACACCTACATGGGTGGGGTCGACCTTGTGGACCGCATGGTCAGCTATTACCGATTTGAGACACGTACTAAAAAATGGACTGTGCGTCTGTTTCATCATTTTGTGGATACTGCACTAGCCAATGCATTTCATGAGCTGAAGGGCCATGGCCCAGAAGTTTCTGGTGACCTCAAACAGCTCATTGATCTTCGTTTCAACGTGGCCGAGTTTTTGCTCAATTCTGGAAGCTCGGATTCACGAGGTCAAGAAAATAGCAACGAAGAGCCATTGGGTGAAACTCAACACCGTGTTTTGAGTGTGAAAAAGAGGCCAATCCCTCCACCATATGCCAGAGCTGCACTACATCTACCAGAATTTTGTGACTTGGCGAATGCAGCCCGGTGCAGACGGCCTGGATGCTACAAAAGGTCAAGATGGATGGGCTCGCAGGGTAAAATCATTCTCTGCTTGACACGAGACAACAACTGCTTCAAGAATTATCATGAAGAGTAATGTTTTGTTTTCAACGTTTTGACAAATCTCTTTTAATAGACGAAACAGATTTTTACTATACTCTTAGCTCGATTGGGACCCAATGTCCACACCTGTGGACATCCTCCAGAGGGAGGAGGGGGGTTCAACTTTTTTTTTAGTTGATCAATGGTCAAAATGATTTTTTTAAAGTAAACTACAAAGAAATGAACATAATCAGAAAAGTATTTCTATGGTCAGGTCTCAG